>NW_017670477.1:281749-302836 GCF_001879085.1 Nicotiana attenuata | reverse complement strand
GGGTTCCCTCTCAGTACTTGAACTGCATATTCTTTCGATCTCCATGCTTGCATATATGTCATCTGAAGACCATACTGCTTGTTCATGTCTCCAATTATGTCATTAGGAGTGTATATTGTTTTTGGGTCTTTATACTTGTCTATCAGAAGACTGCCGATGAGTTTTGCAGTAGCTTGACGTTGTGCGTAAGATCTGTCTTTCAGGGGGCATGAGTGCACTTTGCTGAAATTTCTGACCTTGAAAACGTTTGCTTTTTTCAGGCTCGAAGACTTAAAATACCAATCACAGTTGTTGTTGATGCATACTAGGCAGTACCTACGACAAGGATATAAACTTTTCCATCAATAAACAGAGCGACATGAAATACAATGATACATAGTGATACACACTGCAATCAACAATACTAGATGAAAAAATACAACGACTATACAGTACTAGACAGTGACAACCACAATTTAAAAGTGTACAGCCACATACTTACAAGAAACAACTTATTTTCTGCATAATTATGCTTCTAACATCAACTACGATATACATTGATATACATAATTATACAAAAAAAATTTTGATACCTGCTTTCACTTGATCTATGCACCTTAAACTGAAATTTTTCCGTTAATGCCAAGTGCTTCATGACTTTGATTATCGTTGCCTTGTCTTTATAAATTTGACCTTCTTCTACATCTGTGTGTTGAGGGTCGGTTATTATTGTATTTTCATCAGATTCTGTATCATCCCAGTCTTCTCCATCCCCAAACTCGATCATCTTAATTGTATCGCCATTGTATATCTCTTCTACAACTGAGCTTTGTGCATATTTTGAGGAAATCACAGCAGAATTGGAATTGTAGCAGATCATGTTCATATCCTTTTCACTCGATGTTATACAAAGGGGATACATTGTAAATTCTGAGCTTTTTTTCAGCTCAAGATATACACATAGACCCATACTATTGTGTATCACTATTGGCGGAGAACTGCTTTGGACAGTGTATTTGATTTCAATATTATTCAATGAAGTATCTATCTTAAGTTGTTTCGAAATCACGTCTACAAAATCTTCAAAACTTATATTTGGAGTAACTATTACAGCGTCTGCATTATAATCTACAAAGCTGTTGTCAACATTCCATCGGCCACCATACTGAATAAAAATTAGTAAATTTGCCATAGAAGTAGCTGGAATTAGGTCAAAACTCACTAATTCCTTGATTGATTGTGATTGCAGTTCGTAGTTCCTTCTACACAGAAATTGCAAAAGCTGTATCTACACAGAAATTGCGAAGGTATATAGTGAAATTGATGGATTTTGAGTGAAATTTGGAGCTCATTTTGAGAATTTTTTGAGAGAGAATGCTGTGATTTACAGAGGTGAGAATGTCGTGATCTGTTAAATTGATACACACAGGGAAGGAAGGAGGATTTTTAGCGTGATTCTCGGATAGAAGAATCCTTCCTTACGTGTATCTCTAATTTTGGGCTACTTTTGGTAAGTGTCTAATTTTGGGCTACAGCTCGGTAAGTTTCAATTTAAATTGGCTATTTCTGTACTTTTCCCTTAACTTTACTTTTGTTTGGGAAGATTAACTAATAAAATACCAATCCAATATGTTAAAACATTACTAACATAATACGAGTATGTCGATCTTAAACGTACGCTCTAATATTAACATAGTATAGATTGTTGCAAAAAGATTAACGAACCGTCAAACTAAATCTTATAAAATTACATACGATTAACAAATTAGAAGAAATTTCCAACTATATACGAAATTTAAGAAAATGAGTTGGAAGTCCATATGAAGAGATCAGACATGAAAATTGTAGCAGCTGGTTAAAATGTCGCCAGCAGAAGTAATATTGCATGTCGCCGTTTTCGGTGGCGACGGCGACTCAAAAATAGTCGCCACCAGTAAGAAAGTCGCCACCAAAGGTAGTTCTGCACTTAGAGTAAAACAAAGTCAGTGATGGTACATAATTGTTTAAGCCAAATTGATGCCAGCATTTTTTTTACAAATAAATACGCAATTAACTATGTTAGACTGATACATCTTCTGCAGAGGCGGCTTAACCCGAGGCCACTAAAGCGACCGCTTTAGGCCTCACAAAATTAGAGGCCCCAAAAGTTACTCTTTTTATATGTAATTTAAATATTAATTGTATTATTATTAAATAGTGATAAGAAATTTTTTCAACCATGTTTTGCTACCTTGTCACCAATCGCTAATAACATAGTTTTATATTTTATGTTGTCTTTTTTCGAAGTTGGTTGAGAAAATTCAAATAAAAGTGAAAAGACAATTAAATCTGTAGTCACTTTCTAGTTCTTCTTACTCTCACATGAGTAAATTTTATTTACAACTCTAACTTTGTAAGATATCTGCTTTCAAGATCTCTATAGGTACGCTTCAAGCTAATTAGATCGTAAAATATTTATCATCTTTGTAAATACAAATTTCTACATGATTGTTAACTTTGGGAGGCAATGTTATATATATAGTTAGTTATGTTAACGGTCATGTGAAAAGAAAAAATTTAAAATTAAACTTAATAAAATCTTATCAAAGGTTAGTAATGTTACAACAAAGATTAAAGAGGTTGGTTACATCGTCAAGATGAAATTGCATCTCAAAAAATAAAAAAATAAACTTCAACAAAAATATCTAAAATTATTTAACAAGTCTAAGGCCTCTTGTTACATCTTGGCTTTAGGCCTCCAACACTATTGAGCCGCCTCTTCCTTATCTTTCAACCTTTATCTTTTAAAAGTGATGGAAAGAACAGAAAATAAGGTTGCTTCAATACACAACCTGAGCAAGAGCTATTGGTGAATACATTCCAACTTACTTGGAAATGACACACACACACATTGAAAATGTAAATTCCATTAATCACAGCACCAAGTGGAGTGCTCAAAATTGTGTACAAGGATAATCATAGACCTTTTCATCATATAGAGAATCTAAAAGTCTATATCAAAGTAATGTACAATACAATATTCAAGTTACACCAACAATATAATGACAGAAATTAAATCTCAATCAAGGGTTGCTGCTACTGCTTTGTTTTTCCGATATACTTGCTACTCCTAACCAGATTGTCCATAGGATGTGCAGAGGCGGAGCTCTCCAATTTTTTCGGGAGAAATTCAAATATAGTCAAATTTACAAGTGGTCATTCAAAAATAGCCCAGTTTCAAAAGTAATCGAAATTTAGCCAATTTTCATGTAAAGATAAATCTGAGCGAAAACACTGTTCAAAACCCGAAAAATATGCCAATATATTATGCTGGAGTTCCAGCATAAATATACTTGAACTCCAGCATATTATACTGAAGTTCCAGGATAAGTATGCTGGAACTCCAGCATAATATGATGGAGTTACAGCATAAGTACACTAGAACTCCAGCATAATATACTGGAGTTCCAGCAAAGTATACCGGTCCAGTATAATATGCTGAAAGTTCATACACAAATGCTCGAAACTCCAGTATATTATGCTGGACCGGTCTCTGTTGCATCAAAATAGTGGGTATTTTTCATTGACTTGATAAACGCTGGCTATTTTTGAATGACCAGTCCGAAAACTGGCTAGACCGTGCTATTTTTACAGTTTTTCGGTTGCTTCACTTGATATACTGAAGTGTTGCATTATCAAAAACATTGTTTTTGTGGTCAAAAGAGTGAATTATATTCTAATATGAAGTTTTCAAGTAAACAACTTAGAGGGCGTTTGGACATAAGAATTGTAAAATTCCAAAATAAGGTGAAAAAGAATTTCAAGTGAAAATAGTTTTTGAAAATTAGAGTTGTGTTTGGACACAAATATAATTTCGTTTTGAAGTTTTGTAAGTAATCTGGGTGAAAATTTTGAAAAACAGCTTTTTGGAGTTCTTTTCAAATTTTTGAAAATTTTCAAAATTTATCTTCTAAGTGAAAATTGAAAATTTTATGGCCAAATACTGATTTCGAAAAAAAAGTGAAAATTTTTCGAAAAAAAATCTTTATGTCCAAACGGGCTTAGTCAATCTAACGACCATAACAACACATAATATCCGCTTTATATCGTATTCATGAGATTACTATTAAATGATTTGCTTATACCTCGACTGAGCTATGCATGCTTGAAGATCTTCATGCTAAGCCAGTGAAAATATATTGCGACAACTAGGATAGGAAGTGATAATGGAACCAGAAAGCAGTAATATCTGTAACCGGACAAAATCACATAGTCAAAACTAATTTCCATTACCATCAACACGAAAATGATTTAATAATATCCTGAGATCATGCGCGCTTCAATGTAATCTATTACTCCCTCCGGTCCATAACAAGTGTTTTTTGGCCTTTTTTTGTGGTCCAAAATATCTAATTTTTTCAGATTTCAAGAATGAATTAATTATTTTTAATTTCCTACACTGACCTTGGAGTAAATATCGTTGGAGTATGTGTTAGGAGTATTTATGTGAAAAGATAGTAAAGATTATTATGGTCAATTTCATCACTAATTAATGTTAAAAGGTGAATTTCGTATGAAAACAATTAAAAAATCACTTATTGTGGACAGGAGGAAATAGCAAGCTTCTAACTGTCAAGAAGCGGATAATGCATGGATAATCAACTTACACGCAAATTATGCCTAACATAAGAACCTTTCCAGATGTTTAATATGATTGAATCACACACATATATATATATATATATATATATATATATATATATATATATATATATATATATATATATATATATATATATATATATATATATAATTGATCCAGTCATGAACTTGCTTTCATATTCTTAAATCCCAATGGTCTGTGCTTGATCTTCAACTTATGACATTTTAATATAGTACGTAAATTTCAAATGCTAAGGGTAATTAATACTAGGTGAAATTAGCTTTTACGTTTTTATGTGAAAAATATCTGGTTATAATTTTTATCGAAAGTTATTGTTTTTTCTAGCAATTAGCTCCTATTAGTTTTGTGTTGTTGCCAACTTCATCTACTTATTGTAAATCATGCTTTGTGTGTTGGTATTCGTTAATTAGATCATGAGTCCTCAAGTAATTACTATTACTTAACTAGTAATATTAAACATTTCAAAGAAATTTTGGATCGGAATAATTTTTTCTTTAGGGCATCCTGAATTGAAGCCTCACATTCTTTTTCTTCTAGTTAGGAAATATACCATATATACTAAGATTTTAGTCCAAAAGAAATTGAAATATTATGTCACATATATGAACCTTAAACAAAATTAGATCATTTATTTTATATAGGAATAAAGTAGTCCACCAACTAGCAAAGGAGACTGATGCACAAACAAGGATGAAAAAATATTATGCGCAGCCTCCACTTTTTATTGAATCTTTTGTAATGAAGGATCAAAAGGAACAATGTGTTGTTTTTGTCAAGTATTTAGCTAATGATGCATGTAATGTACTAGCAATACTAGGAAACCTATGTGGCCTAAGCGACATGGGCTATGTGTGTAATGTTTTAAACCCTACGTAGTATTAATATAACTTTATCGAAATCATGGATGGTGTTTATACCAGCATGGATTTGAAAAGTTTCGACAGGAGTACCAAGAGTGAGATTTAAGACTTTCACAGTCATCCAATATAAAGAGTATTCCGTCTCAGAAAAATTCACTTTCTCAATCTTCAAAACCTTGTACTTGAAAACCAACAAGAAGAGTCACAATCAGTCAGTTGAAAATGAAGGAAGGATAGTCGGGGACTAATGATAGAAGGCAAATTAAGGTGCATACATTGCACTCTTTCTTATTATATTCCCAGATAGCACGGTTAGCCAGTTCCATTAGTCCATTGAAATCCTGATTTGGTGCTAATGGTCCTACTGAAGCACCAAAACTCGAACCGGGATGGTCATCAATGTCAAAATACTGTCCAAAACAAGCCAACACCTAGAGTGAGTGATGAAAACTATCCAAATCATAGGGCGAATCTATAATAAATTAAATTAAAGCACGAGAAACTAAACTACTTGTCAATTAGTCTAAGGCAGAAAGGGGGGGGGGGGGGGGGTCCAACACAGCACATATTTAATGCCAAAAGACAATTCCCAGGTAGACTCAATGTCTTAAGATCATTGTTGGAAAATTATGGGCTTGCACGGGAGAATATAATCGATGGCTACTGGAACAAAGGTTGGAATCTTGAAGCCAATTGTTGGGAGTAAAGACCAAATTCAACGAGGAGCATTACACTTCAAAGGTTAAGAAAGGGCACCAAATAAAGGAGCTGGAAAAAGAAACTTAGAGAATACTATGGAATTTGAATTGTTATCTCTAGGTGCTACAATTACAAGCAAGTATAGGAGTGCTACGAGAGAGGATTTCCCTTGTATATTTGATGGTGCTATCCAGTGCACCGTAGAGGTTGTCACCATTTTTTTTTGAAGATTATCTAGAACATCAAAATTAGCGGAACAGGTCACAATGGGTTTGCTTAAGAAATTTGACCTAACAACACGAAATTATTAGTTAGCAATATGAAGAAAAGAAAACTTTACATGGGATTGACGAGTCTGACAGTTGTATGCGAGCCAAATTGGGGCAAATTCCGGGGGTCCTCCTTCTGCAAATCAGTTTGGAATCCACTACATTGTGAGCGCGACGCATCATCACACTTGCAATAAGGGGTTAGATACCCCATGAGGCATCTTCCTTGTGCTGCAAGTTTTTCTCGCTTCTGCTCCGTAGAGATCACACTAGTACTCATAGTACTGTTTCTTGCAAGTCGTTGTTCTTCGAAATACTGTTGCCAGAGCTCCGGGTTGGGACGAACTGTTCGCCGGTTATGCTGACAATATTGGGCCTCTTATCAGTAGCTAAGAGTAGTACCTATTGGGCCTTATAGTTTTATAATTAGTTTTGGGCCTTTATGTATATCCGGCCCACTTTTTCATTTTAGTGATTCAATTGTATATACTCGAACGTTCTAGACAATTCAAATAATAAGAAATTCATTTTCCTCTTCTCAGATATTTTGTTCTTCTCCTTCTCTCTCTTTTCAGTGTTGGGTTTTCAATCCCAAAATCAAATCCTCAGCTTATACTGAGAATCAATGTGTTAACATGGTATCAGAGCCTATCCTTGACTGTTTATGGCTCCACAAATTCACTGACGGTGTTGTTTTCCTTTAGTTCATTTCGTATTAAAGTTTCTCGTTGCTGAAAATTTGGGTTTTTCTTTCGATTTTGGTCGATTTGGGCATAACTGACGAATGCTAGATGTTTTTAAAGATTGTGAAGTGATTTTCTCTGGTAAATGTTGTGGATCGATTCAGCGGAGTAGTTCATCCCCAATTTTCGATTGTACCGGTAATATCAAAGGTCGCGGTCGTTTATTTTGCTGTTCTTCTGGTAAATTTGAAGGCCTAACTTCTTTAGGTTGCAAAGAAGGACGGTAATATCCTTTCATCACTCAATTTTGGGTTGAAGTGTTGGTAGATATCAATTTCATTTTTTGTGCAAATTTGACCTAACTAGGGTTTAGATATGGGAAGTCCTGAAGTGAGTTCGTCACGTACAACTGATGGTTTTGAATATTTTACTATCCCTCCTTCTCATCCTTTCTATATACATCCCTCGGACAGTCCAGGTGCTCACCTGGTGTCCCCTCCCTTTGATGGCAATGGTTTTGTCATTTGGCGCAAAAATATGCTTACTGCCCTTTCTGCTAAAAATAAGTTAGGTCTCATTACTGGTAGGGTACCCAAACCAGCATTCAACTCTCCTTACTATCATTTTTGGGAGAGGTGTAATGACATGATCATTGCATGGATAACAAATTCCTTGTCTAGGGATATAGCCAATAGTGTAATGTATTTTGACACTGCTAAGGATATATGGACTGACATTAATGAGAGATTTGGGACTTCCAATGGCTCTAAGTACATTCAACTTCAAAGGGATATTAGTCTTACTTCTCAAGGTCATTTAGATATTGCTACCTATTTTACCAAACTGAGAGGTCTTTGGGATGAGCTTAGTACAGCTTATGTTGGTCCTGTTTGTTCCTGTGGTGCTCTCATGATGCCTTCCCTTCCTTCCCTGAGCAAGGCATACTCCATGCTGCAACATGATGAGAAACAGTAGGAGACCTCTGCTCCTGTCCATGGTTTTTCTCATGATTCTGCTTCCTTCAATGCTTTAGCTGGTCATCTGAACACTCCTAGGGGTTTTCATCAAAGGGTCAATTTTGATGCAAAGAGAGGTTCTAGTTCAGCTTCCAACTTTTCATGCAAATATTGTAAGAAGCCTGGCCACACCATTGATAAGTGTTACAAGCTCCATGACTTTCCTTCAGATTTTAAGTTTACCAAGACCAGGAGGTCTGCAGCTTGTGTTCAATCTGATGGTCATCCTCTGGACTCTACTTTTACCAAACCAAGTTCCTCTGATGACAATGGTCATGGATTCAGCAAAGAACAATATCAACATCTCCTGACTCTACTTCAACAAGTCCATACATCTCCCACTCTTCATTCTGATAATGTTGACACTGAAAATGCAGGATTTGCCAACTTTGCAGGTGTGTATAATCACCCTGAGGTACATTCAGCTTCTTTCCATGCATGTGCAGTATCACATTTAGGTTTAAACCCTTGGATCATAGATTCTGGTGCCACCAACCACATGACACCACATAAACACTTACTTCACAATCTCAAACCTTTAGTAACACCTTTTCTAATTACTCTACCTAATGGATATAAAGTAAAAGTCATATCTACTGGCTCTTTGACTCTTAGGGCTGATATGATTTTGCATAATGTCTTATTAGTTCCCTCATTCCATTTCAATTTGATCTCTGTACACAAGTTACTTCTTCAGTTCAAGTGTCTTGAAATTTTCACCATTTATAGTTGTATTTTACAGGGCCTTTCTCTGAGGAGGCCTCTGGAAATTGGTAAGGCTGCAAATGGACTATACTTCCTGCATTCAGCAGATTCTCATTTTCCTTTGTTAGTTCCTAGTTCTGTTTCTTCTTCTACTCAGTTTAATGTCTCTATTTCTAATCCTAGCAATAATGTTGTTTCAGATTCTGTTGCTCATGCTGTACCTCATAGTTCATCTTGTAATCCATCTGTTGTTGGTAATAAAGATGATTTGTTTTGGCATCAAAGATTAGGCCACATTCCCTTTGCCAAGATGAGATCTATTTCATTTCTGTCCAATAAGGTGTCATCTAAACAACCATTTTTATGCAATGTTTGCCCAATGGCTAGACAACATAGACTTCCATTTCCTGATAGTACTATACATTCTTCTCTTCCTTTCCAACTTGTTCACATTGATATTTGGGGACCTTACAACACTCAAACTTATAATGGTTTTAGATATTTTCTCACTCTAGTTGATGATTTTACTAGAGTGACATGGACACATCTCCTATCTTGCAAGAGCAATGCAATTTCAATTCTTAAAGCTTTCATTCAAGTGGTGAAAGTTCAATTTCACTCCTCTGTTAAATGTTTTAGATCTGATAATGCCTATGAACTGGGGGGTAGTTCTCAACTCCAACAATTTTTTGCTGATAATGGCATACTTCACCAGACCACTATTCCTCACACTCCCCAACAAAATGGTATTGTTGAAAGAAAACACAAATATATCTTAGAAGTCTCTAGGGCACTTTTATTTCAATCCAAACTCCCTCTCAAGTACTGGGGTGAATGTGTCCTCACAGCTACTTATATCATCAATAGAATCCCCTCCACAGTCCTACACAACATATCACCTTTTGAGAAACTGCATAGCCATGCTCCCTCTTATGATCATTTGAAATCCTTTGGCTGTCTCTGTCATGCAGCCAACCCTAAGCCTGGCAGGGATAAGTTCCAACCTAGATCTATCTCTGCTGTCTTTTTGGGGTACCCCTGTGGGAAAAAGGGGTACAAACTACTTAACTTGACATCCTTTTCTATTTTTTTCTCTAGAGATGTTGTTTTTTATGAACATATTTTTCCTTATCATTCCCCTTCTCCTTCTCCTACTTTCCCTCCCCCTCCTGATTATGTTGAGGTTTCTCCTTTTGTTCCTGTTGAGGTTTCCCCTTCTGATGCACCTTCTACTTCTCCTGTTCCTGCACCTCCTATTTCTCCTATTCCTGTTCCTGTTTCCATCCCTCTTCCTCCTCCAGTTCCAGTTCCTGAACTTAGGAGGTCTGGCAGGCCTGTTCAGGTTCCCGCCTACCTAAATGACTATGTTTGCTCTTCTATTATTCCTTCTTCCTTTTCTGCTTCTATGTCTCCTCAGGTCCCTAGTGATAAACTACACATGCATGAACCTCAATTTTACCAACAGGCTGTTTCAAACCCTGCTTGGCAAGAGGCCATGCTAAAGGAATTTCAAGCACTTGAAGCTAACCACACTTGGGATATTATTCCCCTTCCTCCTCATAAGAAAGCTATTCCCTGCAAATGGGTGTATAAGATTAAACAGAAATCTGATGTTTCTATTGAAAGATACAAAGCCAGACTTGTCATAAGAGGGGACACACAAAGGGAAGATATAGACTACACTAAGACTTTTTCCCCTGTTGTTAAACTCACTACTATCAGATGCCTTCTAACTCTAGCTCTGAAAAGAGGTTGGACTGTTTTTCAATTGGATGTCAACAATGCCTTTTTACATGGTGATCTCCATGAAGAGGTCTACATGAAGGTTCCTCTTGGTTTGGAAGTCTCTCCTTCTTCTTCTACCTCTCCTCCCTTGGTGTGTAAGCTTCACAAATCACTTTATGGCCTCAAACAAGCATCCAGACAGTGGTTTGCCAAGCTGTCTGAATCCTTGCTGTCCAGGGGCTACATATCCAGCAAAAATGACTACTCTTTGTTCATTAAGTCTTCTGGCTCTTCTTTAGTGGTTTTGGCTGTCTATGTGGATGACATTCTATAAGCTGGTGATAACCTTGAGGAGTTGATTGCTTTGAAAGCCTTCCTGGATGCCAATTCAAAATCAAGGATTTGGGGTCAGTACATTACTTCTTGGGTTTGGAAGTTACTCCTCATGACAAAGGTTACCTTATGACTCAACATAAATACACTTCTGATCTACTTTCTGAATTTCATTGTGACCACTTCACACCTGTTACCACCCCTTTGGATCCTAGTGTGAAGCTGGTTCCTGACATGACTGATCCTATGCCTGATCCTACCACTTTCAGGCGGCTGGTTGGCAAACTCAACTTCTTGCAGCACACCAGGCCTGATATATCTTTTTCAGTGCAGCACCTCAGCCTGTTTTTACGGGCCCCGCATACTCCTCATATGCTGACAGCCCTACATGTGCTTAGATACTTGATGACTGCTCCTGCTCAGGGTATTCTCCTTACAACCAGTTCTGATTTTTCACTTCTGGCATATTCAGACTCTGACTGGGCTGCCTATGCCATTTCAAGAAGGTCTGTCACTGGGTTCTAATCACCCTTGGGGGCAGTCCAATTTTTTGGAAGAGTAAGAAGCAACCCACTGTCTCTCTTTCTTCAGCTGAGGCTGAATATAGAGCATTGAGAATGGTTGTGTCTGAGGTTTCTTGGCTGACTCGTTTACTTGGTGATTTGGGTCTTATTATCTCTGCCCCTGTTTCTGTATTTTGTGACAGTCAGGCAGCTCTGCACATTGCCAAGAACCCCGTGTTTCATGAACGCACCAAACATATTGAAGTCGATTGTCACTATGTTCGAGATAGTTTACACTCTGGGTTGATATCTCTTTAGTTTGTTCCTAGTTCTGCTCAACTTGCTGACATGCTGACCAAGGCTCTCTATGGTCCTCTACACCATCATTTTTTAGGCAAGCTTGGAGTGTCTACACCCTCCAGCTTGAGGGGGGTGTTGACAATATTGGGCCTCTTATCAGTAGCTAAGAGTAGTACCTATTGGGCCTTATAGTTTTATAATTAGTTTTGGGCCTTTATGTATATCCGGCCCACTTTTTCGTTTTAGTGATTCAATTGTATATACTCGAACATTCTAGACAATACAAATAATAAGAAATTCATTTTCCTCTTCTCAGATATTTTGTTCTTCTCCTTCTCTCTCTTCTCAGTGTTGGGTTTTCAATCCCAAAATCAAATCCTCAGGTTATATCGAGAATCAATGTGTTAACAGGTTATTATCCTGAGGTAATGGTGCCAAGGATGGAGAGTTTCTCAGCCTTTGTGCCCGAATATTTTCCATTAGCTCCGGCTCCGTGCATAACGCCAAGATCCATCCTAGTCCACGATATGGATTAGGAGCTGAAGATCGGAACATGGATTCTGTATCTCGTCCAAGAATGACTGTTTTAGTCGCTCCTCCTCCTCAGTTAACGGTCTTAAGCAATATTCTCTTATCTTCTTCTTGAATGACTCAGTTCCTCTCTTCCCCTCCTCTTTTAGCCGTGCAGAAGTCATTTCTGCTTCCCTCTGCCTCTTTGCTGCCAACTCTTTTTCCTTTTTCTCCTCCTCCTCCTCCTCTTTTGATACTGGTGTCACCCAATAGTACTCTTTTGATCCTAAAAGTGATTTTAGCCTCGTCTCCTCGAAGGAGTAGAATTCTCTTTCCCCGACGTCCTGCTTCATAGAATTGTAGTTGCCTCTTATGCGCCTCTCCAAAGCGTGCAAGATTACTCTCTCTATTCCTCATAGCATCCTCTGTGTTTCCGAAGAAATATTTAAGCATCTTCTCCAGGTGTGCCTCTTTTTTCCTCAACGAAAGGTGTTTTTTCTTCTGCTCCTCCAAATCTGATAATGACGTCGAACAAATTTCTTTTTCCCTCTCCCTAATTGCGTCGTGTGATAGAATTAACACGGCCAAACAAAGTTGTTTTCGAATCTCGGCTTCATTCTCCTTCTCTAATAACGGTGTCAATCTAGTTTCATTTAGCCTCTTCTCCTCTCTTTCCCTCTGTCTCATTGCTTCCCGTGCTAGGTTTACAGCTGCAAAACGAAGTTTTTCTCGCCTCTTTTTCTTCTCCTCCTCTGATAACAATATCAAACTAGATTCGTTTTGCATCTTGTTCTCCTCCTCCTCTGGTGTCAAACTAGGGTTTTTCTCCGATCCTTTACTAAGAAGCTTTAGGCTATTCTGGTTCGCTGCTGTCATTGCTTTAATCCATGCATCAAAAGAGAAGTATTCTGTACCAGTATAGAACCAGCGTTGCTATGCTCGTATGAAAAATTCTTCCCTCTTCTTCTTCTTTCTCCTCCTCTGCTAATTAATGGTGTCAAGCAAATTCCTTTTTGCCTTTTATAATCGTGTCAACCTTTTGCCTATTCTCCAAACCCTTTCC
Organism: Nicotiana attenuata; assembly: GCF_001879085.1. Taxonomy (NCBI): domain Eukaryota; kingdom Viridiplantae; phylum Streptophyta; class Magnoliopsida; order Solanales; family Solanaceae; genus Nicotiana; species Nicotiana attenuata. The sequence goes on along the minus strand of NW_017670477.1, from coordinate 289,528 downwards.
CAACTGATTTTGGGACTTTTCTTTCTCTCTCCAGCAAATAGCGATGACCGACCCGAGCCGAAGTCCCTCGTTGTATCCTTTTAACCCTCTCTATTATTATTTCTGAAAATTTAATTATTATTGAGTTTAAAGTAGGGAAATAATCGGGGCATTTGCATCTATACCCACTTTTTGTGTCACGTTTTAACTAGTGCCCGTTTTGCAAAAAAAATTGCAAGCGTACCCGCTTTTTCACATAATTTCAGCATACGGGGCTGAAGTAGAAAAGGCAATCACGTAAAACTTCAGCATTCTAGTAGCCGGGCCTGAAGTTCAGCTCTAGAGCTGAAGTTTTTGTTTTGTAACTGCCGAACTTCAGCTCGAGAGCTGAAGTTTTTGTTTTGTAACTGGCGAACTTCAGCTCTAGAGCTGAACTTTTTATTTTTGTAACTGCCGAACTTCAGCTCTAGAAGTTTTTGTTTGTAACTACGAACTTTAGCTCTAGAGTTGAAATTTTTGTTTTGTAACTATGAGAACGAAGAGAAGAAGAAGTTTGGCTTTAGCTTTTGCTCTTTCTCTTTACTCAACGAAAGCGTAGAGTATAGTAGTCGTTAGGAACAGAAGAGGAAGAAGACAGAAGATGTTTTAATCATTTAGTATTTATTTAATAGCTATGCTCTACTGGAAATTAAACTAATACAATATATATCTACCTTATGAGAAAATTTTTTAAAATAAACAAAAAGCTGAGATGTTGAATTGCTTTTTCTGGTTTTCAAAGCTAACTGTGTTTGTATGTTTGTTCGATCACATGGAAGGTGGGGCCCTATCGAGATATAAAAGCCAAACTCTAGAAAGTAAAAAGAATAAGTCTACGTGATTCCTTCGATTATGAATTGGACGATGAGAACGAAGAAAGAAAGAAAGAAAGAAGAAGAAGAAAACGAAGGAGGAGAAGGAGGAGGAGAAAGGGGGCTGAAGTTATTTAAAAAGTGGGTACAAGTTGAAAGTTTTTTAAAAAATGGGTATAGGTTAAATGGAGGCGACCAAATAAGGCGCCCCGTGCAATTTTTACGAAATAACCAGCTATGTCCATTTATAAGTAGCTCATTACAAAAATTGGTCAATTGATAAAATATTACTAATATTAGCCAAATTAGCCAATTAGCTATTTGTAGCAAAAAAATAATCAAATTTTTGCTTTGTTTTGAGTGGATGTTATTAGAATAGATTGCGCACAAGTTAAGGAGCTTGAATCTCAGTTTTGGGATGATTTGGTGAAGTGTTGAGGTGGTTTGAATTGAAAATTCGAAGTAAAAGCTGAACATGAAAAAAAATAATATGTGTATCACACTGTGTATCATTTGTGTATCACATATGTATCATATTTTGTATCAATTGTGTATCACATGTATATCCATGTATACCTGTGTGTGAGATACATGCGTGATACATGTGTCGCGGAAGACTTTTTTGAACTCGATTTAATTACGAATTTTGATACAAAACCAGTCCAAATCGTCTCCAATCTTCCTCAAATTTTGTATATTGACTTATCTATATATTTTCAATGAATTTCAACTATACCCATTGAAAAAGTTCCTTTTGGATATCCAATGAAAATGCATACTTCTGTCCTTGATTCCAATTTATCCGCTTTCCCTTTCAGCACATGTGCTGAACAACCCCAAACCCGAATATGCCGTAAACTTGGCTTTCGCCCAGTCCACAATTCTATTGGAGTTGAAGGTACTGACTTTGAAGGAACCAAATTTAGAATGTAGTTTGCTATTTCTAAAGCATATCCCCAAAAGGAAAGAGGCAAATGGAAATAACTTAACATTGATCTAACCATTCCCATAAGGGTCCTATTTCTTCTTTCTGCCACACCATTTTGTTGTGGTGTTCCTGGGGCAGATAATTGAGATGTAATTCCATTATCTGATAAGTATTTTATGAACTCCGCAGAAAGGTATTCACCACCACGATCAGATCGCAATGTTTTGATATATTTATCATGTTGTTTCTCTGTTTCCGTCTTAAATTCTTTGAATTTCTCAAAGCATTCAGACTTACGGTGCAACAGATAAATAAATCCATATTTTGAGTAATCATCTGTGAAAGTCACAAAATACTCAAAACCACCTCTTGCTTGTATATTCATAGGACCACACAAATCGGAGTGAATTAATTCTAGCTTATCACTGGCCCTATTTCCTTTTGAGGGAAAATGTCTTTTGGTCATTTTACCTTCTAAACAGGATTCGCATGTTGGTAGTGACTCCACTTTCAATGAACTCAAAGGTCCATCAGAGACCAATCTCGAAATCCTATTTAGATTTATATGGCCTAGACGTAAGTGCCATAAATAAGTTTGACTCAATTCAGAAATACGTTTTCTTTTATGTGGTAGATTAATGTTATTTAGTTCTTTTGGTTGTTGTTGCACATGAGGAGATATATCAAGAACAAAAAGGTCATGTACTCTAGCAGCTTTGTAGATAAAACGTTTATTAAACTTAATAACAGCAGAGTTATTAGCAAAATAAACATTATAACCAGCATCCATTATTTTCGAAACCGAAATCAAATTCCCTCTAATGGAAGGTACATAGAGAACATCTTTTAAAACTAAAACTCTATCACTACTAAAGGAAACACTAATATCTCCTAAAGCTAAAGCTGGTGCTGGCTCGCCATTGGCTTGAAAAACGCAAACTTCATTCTCACTTAGCCGCCGCGTTTCCTGAAACCCCTGCAAAGAATTGCAGATGTGATTAGTGGCTCCCAAATCTACACACCAAAACATGGTAGAAACAGCCGCTAAACAAGTTTCAACGACATTTAAATTTGAATTACCTTGGTTATTCAACTTTGCCAGATAGGCAGGGCATTGCTTCTTGTGATGCCCGGGTTGCTTGCAATGATAGCACTTGCCTTTGGGCTTGTTCACACCAGCCGCACCACCAGGTGCCAGAACCTTTTGAGCCTTCTTCTTTTTCTTTTTGCCTTTCGACTTAGAAATTGAAGGTTTCTCAACATTGAGTGCCACAACTGGAGCTTGTTGTTTAATAATAGATTCTGCCGCTTGCAGCTCATTCAACAATTTCGCTAGTGACAAATCCATTTTGTTCATATTATAGTTCAAGCGAAACTGTTAAAAACTGTCAGGCACAGTCTGCAGGACCATCTCAACTTGAGACTCCTTATCAATCACAGCTCCAAGGACCTCCAGTTCATTCAGAAGACTCATCATCTTCAGAACATGGTCCCTGATCGATGATCCTTCAGCCATCTTTGTGTTCAAAAGGGCTTTCATGGCTGTCTGCTTAGCTGCGCGATTTTGCTCACCGAACATCTCTTTGAGACTTTCGAGCATATCGTAAGCAGACCCCATGGACTGATGCTGATGTTGCAAAACATTTGCCATAGAGGCAAGAATGTAAGATCGCGCCATCTCATCAGCCTTAACCCATTTGTCATAGGCCTTAACCTGATCATCCGTAGCATTTTCAGGTTTTTCTGGGCACTCCTCAGTGATTACAAATTTGTAACCTTCAGCAGTTAGGACAATATCAAGGTTCCTTTTCCAGTCAACATAATTTGGTCCTTCTAACTTGTTTTGGTTCAAAATTGAGGTAAGTGGGTTGAATGAAGACATGGTTAATCTGGGAGATATTCACATTAAATAGATCATTAGTGATGTATTTAAGAATGATTAAATTCAAAATTACACATTACACATATAATCATGCTCAGTGAACAGTTAGATTCGTTAGGGAAACTTAACTATTCATACAAAATATATGAGTGATGTCAGATATTAACCCCATAAATTTAAACAGGACCAACTCAGATGGAGAGTAAACTGTTAATTTAAGATAGGTAAATATCACTTTTATAAAACTCTAGTTTCATTCAATCAACATGTAACTCAGTTGGAGAGTTAATACAAGTAATGAAATAACTAGAGGCTAAAGAAGAACACAGTAATTATCTATAATGAATTTATCCTATGTGGAAGAAGACCTATGTCAACATATAAATTCATTATATTACTGTAGAACCCATTTAATTTAGGGTTTAGGGCCTAAAATTGCGTGTTTTGCAATTTGGGCTCCGACGGTTGCATGTACTGCCTCGGTCCTACCGCGGTTACGCCAGGACCGCGGCTAGAGTGACCTTCAGAATCAGAGGCAGTGTTCTGTCGCGGTCCTACCGCGGTTACGCCAGGACCGCGGCCACACAATACGTGATTTAAAAAAAACGTGTTTTGAGAGAATTAATCCAAAATTACAGAATATCATACAAAACATTCACGTTTTTAACATAGAATAATTATCCGAAACATGTATCAATGAATAACATGTTTTAATATTACTCTATGCATGCTGTATTACATTATCTAGTTAGATGTAAGACGGCGTCTGATACCAATTGTTAGAACATGCGCAGCGGAAGCAATCAATCAATTAGGCATCAATTACATGTAAACTAGCAACGCAATAATAACGAGATTAGGAACACTAACCTCTTGAAATAATCGCACAAATCTTCCAAACAGCAAGGATCCAGGGCTGCAGTCTTCTGCTATATGCCTAATAAAACTTTGGACACTTTTGCTTTTGGGTGGGCAAGAACAATACAACTCTAGGGTCAATGATTAGGTGAAACCTGTCTCCCTTTTATAGACTCGAATTAAGCCCTAAAAGGGAGCCCAAAATCGTGTAGGATCTACAAGTAGAATCCTACTCTAACTCAAAAATGGTAACTTTTCTCCCAAGCTACTTTTACCCAAGTCTGTCCAGGTTTTACTAGGTATAGCAGGGACCACAGAAATAATAAGAGGCTACTAATTATAGTATTAATTCTAAATTAGCATGAATTAATTCTTACTATAATTAATTGCAATTTATTCCACTAAGAAACTGCAATTGAACTCCTCAATATGAATTTCGAAAATTCATCAACACTTATTTTAACTCCCATGTTAAGATTTTAAATACCAGATAATTAAATTAAATCACTGAAAATTTAATTCAATTAACTAATTAAATCCTTTATAATTCCGCTTAAACCATCTCATGTGACGGATACAAAATCCACCGGGCGGGTTTTCACATGAAAACTTATAAGCTTATATAAAGGGGTATCATCAAACCCAAAACCAAGTCATGGATTCTATCAACTAATTATTATTCACAAATGTTATTTGTTATTGTCCAATTTATTAGGCATATACTAACTCCAAATAGAGTCGTACCTTTTGATAAATCAAAACAATAAACAAATTACATCGATCATAACAATTATATCAAGATTAGGAGTATAAGCTCATTTAATGAATTAGAGAAAATGTTTTATATGTATTCAGTACAAAAACACCTTTTCTCTACTTGGTCCGTTCAATATACACTGAGTATACTAGCACAAGAAGTTGGAGTAAACCTACTCCCATAATCAAGACAAATTATACAATAATCTTGTGCTACAATCATCAAGATATTTTGTCCGATAATATCTTCGATTGTGAACATAGTTTATTAATTATGAGAACCAACAATTTAATCTTCTGTGCATGAGCTAAGACTCCATACACTAAATTATCTACTACATAATTAAAAGGACACACATGTTACAAATGATCTATTTAAAACAGTGCTTTATTGAATTGAATAAATTAAATAAACAATTGTTTCATAATGAACAAAATATTATACTATATCTAAACCGCATGGTTAATAGTATATCCCAACAGTTCGGTATGATTCAGTATTTCTTATTTTGTTTCGATACGATTTCGATTTGATACATTAACGGAATCATGTCTTTTTAAAGGAATATCAATTATCATAATGTACACATTGACGGTTAACACATGTTCTGGCTTGACCAAAAACATATCGAAGAACGAGCGGCAACACTTGCCAATTGCAGCAGCAACTAAGAAGCAACAGTCATTCTCATTTCTAACTTGACAATGGAGCAGCAACTAACGAGTTACCTGCTCTAGCTCACAATATCCAGTTACACCTCTGATTGGAGCCTCAAAGTCATTTTAAGCAGCAACTAATTAATATTTTGAATCCAATAATCAAATATTTTAGAGTAGCAGCAGTCATTCTATACTGACCTATGGAAGTATATAATGAGTAAAGAAGTTCGGTATTTCGATTTAAATACCAGAACCTTAAAATCGAGAACCCTACCATATACCGAACTTGTAGAAAAATTAATACCGAATCAATACCTAAATACCGAAGAACCGAAACCAAAGTACCAAATTAATTCGGTTCGGTTCGATCCGATTTTTCGAATTTTATGATACCAATAAGGTATCAACACTGCAATGGAGTAGTAATTCGAGGGAAAGAAGAGGAAAGAGAGATAGGAAAGAGACAAGGAAGAGGATTCAGAAGAAGAAGAGAGAATCAGTATTAGCTGCTAAAAAACATGACTTCCATCTATTACAAGCTATTACTTATACAATTGAAATTTGAAAATGAAATGAAAAGCATGCTGAAAATAGAGAAACAGAAATAACTACTTTTCCCGCTCAACTAACTTTTAAATAATCCTACTCAGCTAATCTTTCAAATAATCCTACTCAGCTTCCACGTTGGTTGTTGCCGTAATGTGTGTATCAATACCCCCTAATGAAGATCACCCTTGTCCTCAAGGGTGAAAGCCGGAAAGCGAGCTCGAAGGGCAGAAGCCAATTCCCATGTGGCATAAGAAGCATCTAAGTCGGACCATTTGACTAGGCACTGTGCAACAACCTTTTGACCCTTTTTGATCAAACGTCTAGCAAGAATGGCCTCAGGGACGGGGCAAAGTTGGCTGGAAAGGTTGAGGACATGAGGGTGAATATTCTCTAAAGGAAGATTATGGCAAAGTTTGAGCTGAGAAATGTGGAATGTATGGTGGATAAGGACCTCTGGAGGTAGCAGGAGTTTATAGGCAACAACACAAATCCTTTCAACAGTAGGATATGGACCAAAGTAACGAGAATTGAGCTTGTGATAAGGAGAACCAGTCAAAGTTAGGGCTGCTTATCGGGCGGATCGGGCAGTTATTTACTCTTAACGGTTCGGTTTATCGGTTATCGGATTTTAAATATATTAATTCGCTAGCCACCCGATAAGATATCGGGCGAATTTGTATCGACTTAGCTCTTATCGGGCGGTTATCGGGCGGTTTATCGGATTGGTATCGATCTCAAAACAGCACAAGCACAAGGCAGAGAAGGCAACAGTTAGAATGTCCATTTCAGAAGAAATGTCTTTGATTTCTAGTTTAAAAAATTGATTTCAATGTAAACTAGGTATTTTCAAGCTTCCTTTTCTGTGAATGGATTTAACTCTTTCCTATTCTTCATAGTTTCCCTTTTGGATTCTTTCAGTTTCATTTTCGCATGTCTAGGGTGTAAAGATGGTTAGCTGATTACTTCATCTATCATGTAGAAGCTTTGACATACTCATTCATCAGCATTTAAAGTTTTCATTGGCGTGTGGCATTTTATATCTTTATTCCCTCTCCCACGTTGCTGATTGTAATTTGTGGTTAGCTACTGGTAGCTTCTGTCCCATTACTCTTACCAAATATTCATAGATCTCTAAGGACTTTCGGAATTGAATGGCTGGTGAGTTTTGTGAACTTTAAAACATCATGCTGATTACTGTTGCTTTTAAATTTTAAATACTGAGATGTTCTTGATTCTTCACAAAACTTGTCTACAGTCCAAATGTCTAATAGTAATAGAGATAGAGTATTGGAAGTGGAAGAAAGGTTTTTGATTAT
>NW_017670477.1:269892-281729 GCF_001879085.1 Nicotiana attenuata | reverse complement strand
ATATATATATATATATATATATATATATATATATATATATATATATATATATATATGAATAAAAATAAATTTTATATATATATATTAATTATTCTTAACGGGTTAACGGATTATCTGTTAAGAAAATTGAATAATCCTCCCCCAAACCCATAAGCCTTTAATGAAAAAATTTCAATCCGTTCCCCATCCGTTAAACCGTTAACCCGATACCAATAAGCCATTAAGCCACTTTTGCGGTTCGGTTTTCGGTTTCGATTCGGTTTTGAACACCCCTAGTCAAAGTAGACTGTCTATAAGGCTGTAACTTGAAAAATACGCAATCACCAACATTGAAGCTTTTATCAGATCTGTGAGCATCAACCTGGGCTTTCATTCGTTGTTGAGCCCTATGTAAATGAAATTTGTCCATTTGAAGTTTGAATTCCCTAACTAGCAAGATATCTTCAATGGAAGAAGACTCTGAATCCCCAGGAAGGAAGGGTAAGTGTAATGGAGGAGGGTAGCCATATAGATGTTCAAAGGGAGAGGTTTTAATGGAGGAGTGTGGACTTGAGTTGTACCACCATTCAGCTAAGGGCAAAAAAGAAGACCAATCAGCAGGGGAGTTAGTGCAAAAGCACCTCAAATAAGTTTCAAGGCACCTATTGAGCACCTCACTTTGCCATCAGTTTAGGGATGGTATGCAGTAGAGGTTTGCAGAGTAATGCCTTGAGCTGAAAGGAATTCCTTCCAAAAGGAACTGACAAAGATAGGATCTCTGTCACTAGTGATAGAAGCAGGGAAACCATGCAGTTTGAAAAGGTTGTCCAAGAAGATAGGCACCAAGGTTTGTGCAGTATACGGGTGAGTGAGAGCAATGAAGTGACCATACTTGGTTAAACGATCAACTATGACCCAAATGACTGTCTTACTTTTGGACTTTGGTAGTCCTTTAATAAAGTCCATGGTAATGTCAGTCCAAGGCAAAGGAGGAATAGGTAGAGGTTGGAGAAGACCAGGAGAAGCTGATGTATCATACTTATTCCTTTGGCAAGTAGTAAAATTTTAAATGAAGGTTGCAATGTCCTTCCTGATACCCTTACAATAAAAATAGGTTATCACCTTCCTAGTAGTGGCATTTAAACCAGAGTGGCCACCTGCAGGGGTGGAACTCCATAAGGTAAGCAACTTCGCTTGCAAAGAAACATCATTCCCTATCACTAACTTCCTTTTCTTCTAAGTTGGTTATTGATCCAAGTAAAATATTTCCGGGGGTCCTGTTGTAAGGATAAGATCAGGGAATGTAACTCGGGATCAGAAGACCAACTGACAGTGATCTTATCCCATAACTCTGTGGAGACAGAAGAAACAAGCAATGACATTAGTTGAGCTCCTTGAACCCTTGATAAAGAATCAGCAGTTATGTTCTCCATGACTTTCTTATAGTGGATCTCAAAATCAAAGGGTAGAAGCTTGGCTATCCACTTGATTTGTGAATCTGTATGGATCTTCTGCTCTAGAAGATACTTCAAAGCCTTCTGATCAGTTTTTATAATGAAATGCTGACCCATGAGGTAATGTGACCACTTTCTCACAGCAAAAACAAGAGCCAAATGTTCCCTCTCATAAACAGAAAGAGCAGAATGCCTAGGGGCCAAACCTTTGCTAATAAAGGCCACAGGATGACCCTCTTGCATAAGCACAACCCTAATACCTGTGCCACTAGCATCAGTTTCTACCACAAAAGGGACAGAATAGTTGGGCAAGGCCAATACAGGAGCAGTGGTTAATGCAATCTTCATAGCAATGAAGGCTTGCTCAACACTGGTGGACCATTTGAAGCTATCCGTCTTAAGTAAATCAGTGAGAGGTCGACTGATAAGACCATAATTCTTGATGAACTTCCTATAGTGTCCAGGAAGACTAAGAAAACCCCTGAGTTGCTTTAGAGTAGTAGGCACAGGCTATTGTTGAACAGCCAAAATCTTCTTTTGGATCAGTGGAAACTCCTGCAGCAGAGATGAAATGGCCCAAGTACTCCACCTTTGCCACCCCAAAAACATATTTAGAGTGTTTAGACAGTAGACTGTTGGTCTTTATAACTTCAAATACTTGTTGGAGATGTTGTACATGATCTTGTAAATGCACATTATAAACCAAATTGTCATCAAAGACGACCAATACAAATTTCCTTAGAAACTGTTGGAACATATGATTCATCAAACATTAAAATATAGAGGGAGCATTTGTTAAACCAAATGGCATGACAAGGTATTCATAATGGTCCGAGTGAGTCTTGAAAGTAGTTTTTGGAATATCCTCAGATACCATTCTAATCTGATGGTATCCTGATCTTAGATCACTCAGAAAAAACTGTAGCTCCAGTAAGTTCATCCAAAAGATTATCTATGATGGGAATGGGACTTTTTCCCCACTAGAACCTCTGGCGAAGAAAAGGGACTATTGCTATATTGGATAACACCTTGCTGTAACATTTCCAATACAAGTTTCTCTATAATATCATTCTTCATATAGGAGTATCTATAGGGTCTGATGTTGATTGGTTTAGACCCTTCTTGTAGGGAAATTCTATGATCAAAAACACCCCTCTAAGGAGGCAAAGCTGTGGGCTCTTTGAAGAGTATTTGATACTACTCAAGCAAATTCTTAAGTGAACCTGGCAGAGGATCCTCTACAGTCAGATGAAGGGCATTAAGGTGACTGTTACACTCCTCCATATTAGTAGGGGAAACCACTTGCAACATGAAAAATTGGACCTCTTCACTGCAGCTCTTATTTATAGCCTTAGTGCTTGAGAGCTTGCAGTCTTCAGTGACTCCCTTCAACACATGATGTTTGCCCTGGTAGTTAAAGGACATGGTAAGCTTAGTGTAATCTATAGTGACAGGACGCTATACTTTCATCCAAAGGGCTCCCAAAACCAAATCATACTTCCCTGCAGGGAAGACAATCAAATCTGATGTGTAGGTAGTTCCTTGTAGCATCCATTAGAAATCACTCAATACACCAGAGGTAGCCTCCATAGTGTTGTTGCCCAGACTGATATAGCCCAGCTTAGTTGGGGAAATGTGATACCCAGCCTTTGTGATTCAGCATCAATGAAGTTATGGGTACTTCATCTATCTTACAATATCTGAATGGGTCTTTTATTACTATAGTCAATAACATGGATAGTTTGAGCTCCCTTAAGACCACTTAGAGCACACAAGGAAATCAAGGGAGGATCTCCATCCAATACAGTCCATTCCTCAGTGGGTGATGTTCCCTTTTACTTAATAGGCTCCTCTTCTATATCACCTTTGGGATATTCTAGGTCCAGGAGGAACATTTGCTTAGGTAAGGAACACCTATGTCCAGGTGTGTACTTATCATTACAGAAATAGCATAACCCTTGAGCCTTTTTTGCCTACATCTCAGCTAGTGAAGTCATTCTTCTATTTTTGGGAGTAGTAGTATTTGATGGTGTCAAGGCTAATTTGTTGGAAGTTAAGGGATGCTAGTTAGGAGTTTTGGTAGGGTGCAGTTCATAAGGAGATTTTTTATTGGAAAAGGAATAGGCTGATGCAATAATATGTTTCATCATTCGAGCATTAGCTGCTAAAGTAGCTTCAACTAATCTGGCTAATCGATAGGTTTTTGAGAGAGTTTTAGGCTCATGCATCATAATTGGATTAACCATCTCCTCCTTCAGGACACCTACGAAATATGATATAGCTTGATCTACTAATAAACTACACTGTGAAACAAGCCTATCAAAAGCAAACTGGAATTCCCTTACAGAAGCCAGTTTGTCTCAGTTGTTTTAACTCAAGCATGGGATATGCAAACTCATCCCCAAATATTTCAACCAGCACAGCCAAGTATCCTCCCATTCAGGTAACCCAAGTACACATCTACACTTTAAAAAGGATTAATGCCAAGACAAGGCCTCATCATCTAAGTTCATGGCTACTAGTCTCACTCGCTCATTCAGAGGAGTATTATCCATAGGAAAATACTGTTCAATTCGGTACAGCTAATTTTTTTACGTTCTCACCAGTAAAACGAGAAAATACCAGATTATGATTGCGATTATTAGAAACATAGTGAGGATTTGGCCTAAGATCCCCTAACCTGTTGCATCAGTGTGAGCTCGATCTGTCAAAGTAGAACTGCCATCTTGCGTTTGCTGGTGCAAGTGCATTCCATCAAGTGAATTTTTAAGAGCACTGACCAATTGAACTAGCTCGATTTGCCTGCGATCCATGTCTTCTTTAAGCTCCTGATGCATCTGATCCATGTTAGCTCGCAGATCCAGTTGTTGAGCTACTAAATCCTCATATTGTTCCTGAAGATTACCAGCTGGAGCACCTTGAACTTCATCTATAGCTCGTCGAGGTCCCATCGTGGCCGATTGGCTCTGATACCAATTGATACCAATAAAGTATCAACACTGCAGTGTAGCAGTAATTCGAGGGAAAGAAGAGGAAAGAGAGAAGGAAGAGGATTCAGAAGAAGAGAATCAGTATTAGCTACTAAAAAATATGACTTCCATCTATTACAAGCTATTACTTATACAATTAAAATTTTAAAATGAAATGAAAAGCATGCTGAAAATAGAGAAACAGAAATAACTACTTTTTCCGCCCAACTAACTTTCAAATAATCCTACTCAGCTAAACTTTCAAATAATCCTACTCAGCTTCCACGTTGGTTGTTAATGTAATGTGTGCATCATTTTATGCTCACCCCTAGTTTAAAGGGGTCAGCTGAGTAACGAATTGAATATATTATTCGTTCATTTGTTCTATTTGGGTATAGTTACGCCGTTTCCTAACTAGCTCTGGTTAACATTAGTCAAAGACACGAGCCTTAATTAAATTCAAATAAACAAAAGAAAGTGGAGAAGATTGACATCTTATTAAAGACTTAAATCCAAATTAAGGAAATAATAATTGGCTGGTAGTTTCTCCAAACTCAATAATAACCCAACACTATCATGTGATTTTTTATTTGTTGTAAGTGTTGGTATTACTGTGTTCAAAATTAGAAAAGTAAACAAACGTTTGTTCAATAAACAAAACGTAAAATGATTCCGAGCCCACTGAATGCACAGTGTGTCCTTAAGGAATTTAATTCCCTCACTGTTGCCCAAGGTATACGGATTAATTCCTCCCAGGATAGAACGGAATAACTATTCTGTGATAGCGGCACTTGAAATGACAAAACCTCAGCGAACTCAACAAACGGAGTAAATCACACTTGACACTTATGTTTATTTTAGAAAATAATGCAACAATGCAGAAAATAGGGGAGAAGATTTTAGATTTTCCATGTCTGATTTCATGTCTAAAAAATGAGGCCAAGCCTCTAAATTTATAGACAAAGGAAGGGTGATATGGAGAGGTGCAATCTAAAAGGTGCCTCTTCCATTTCCCATTCACACCCCTTAATAAAAAACGCAACAATTCCCCACATGAATGGGGAATGGTCATATGAGGAAAAACATGCATGAAATACTGTGTGATTCACAAATAAGGATTAATCGCATCTGGATAAGTAGGTTTCCCTTTGAACTTTCCGTAGTGAACTTATGTCGGATATACTCGGTCAATCGGTAAATTTGATATCTTTGAACCGTCGAACTTTGGTGTATACCTAGACAACCATAAGTCACACAATTAACCCTTAAGCGTCTTTGGTTCTCACGGTTGTGTTCGTTTCAACCATGAACACCGCCTGGTTTCATGAGTGCTTAGAGAATGGGCCCAGAGGCGAAGGTACATGGTAGCAAGGGTGGTCAACTGACCATCCTTCGTCGAAAAATAATACTGTGTATATAGGTAAAATATTAGGATTTATATATATGTAATACATATTGACCACCCTTATAACAATGAAGAGCCATAGCCAGTGGCTAAGGGTGGTCAAAAATACCTCAAGGACGCAGGATCGAACCCGCAGCTCCACATTCTGTTGCAATACAATTCTTTTTAAAGACAGCAAAACAAACGACGTCGTTTTCTTTCTTTGACTTACTTTATAGTACAAAATCGGGAATAAACAAATCTGCATAAAACAAAAATTGGGAATAAACCAATTAAATCCCTAAAATCAAAACCCATCTCCAATTCCTCATTCTTCATGGTTTGGACTGAAAGTTCTCACTGCTTTGTATTGCTCTCCGCCGACTGTCCAGTGTCTAAGTCCAACTCGGCAACTCCATTCCGCCATTGAAGTATTGAACTGGTTCGAATTTCGCTTCGAATCTCATCTTCTTTTTTCCTTGTTTGCTTCAAAGTTTCAGTAAATTTCTCTGATTTTTTGTGTGATAAATATTTTTGGGACAGTACACTGGGAGTAATTAGTTAGCATTTATGTATATTGCTTGTTGTAAGTTCAAACACAAATTGTTGATATGTTCCTTTTGTTTATTTAAATGTTGAGGAGTAATATGTTTTAACTACTTTATACATTCAGCAGATTGAAGTTGCAATGAATTTGTTGAAATTTTACAACAAAGTACCAAAAATAAGTTTGGCGTCTCAAAATGCCGATCAATTAGAGTTTCCCTTGCATTCTTCTCATAGACAAGAAATTGATACAATTGCTCCACAGTCTGACCCAGCTGAAAGAACTCCAATATTGGAGTATCATCCAAACCATCGCGATGAAATAAGGAGGGCATACATTCAAGGTGGTGCTTGCCAACCTCGGTATCATGACTTCCCTCAATCTCACTTTTCTGGATTTATGCGTCATTTTAATCCTCTATGGTTTGATGAATTTAATTGGTTGGAGTATAGTGTAAGTACCGATGCTGCATATTGTTTACCTTGTTATTTATTTAAGGGAGAAAGTAATCAGCAAGGTGGTGGTGATGTTTTTTCGAGTAAAGGGTTTAGGAATTGGAACAGAAAAGAATGTTTTAAGAAACATGTTGGTTTGCCAAATAGTAGTCACAATAAAGCAAGTAGAAATTGTTATGATCTAATGCAACAAAAACAGTCTATTATTGCTGCATTTGACAAACAGTCTGATCAAACTAAGCGTGAGTATTGGCTTCGCTTAAATTGACTCTAGTTGCGGTTTATAAGAAGTGTGTTCAAGTAGGTGAAATTGTATTATTGGTTTCAAATATTTTGAATGTGTTGGGAGCTTATTTTGAACGTGTGGATGAATTTAGAGATTCTCAAAAAGAAAAACTCCAAGAGGCATTAGATATGGGTGAACTAAAAACAGGTAGAGGCTTGAATCAAGAACTCGGTCTTGTTAGAGCTGGTGATACTCGTTGGGGATCTCACTACAAGTCATTTGGAAACTTTATTCGTATGTTTGGCTCTATTGTTGATGTTCTTGATACACTTGTTGAAGATGCAGGTACTTTAGATGATAGAGCTAAGGCATCGGGGTATCTCGAAGCTTGTCAAACATATAAGGTTGCTTTCTTGTTGCATTTAATGACAGATATTTTGGGGATCACAAATGAGTTGAATATATCCTTACAAAAAAAAGAGCAAGATATTGCAAATGCCATGCTACTCGTCTCATGTGTTACTGCTCCGTTTTCCCCGTTTATTGCTTCTTCACGTTTCGTTATCGGTATGTGGTGTGTGAGAGTTGATTTGGATTGGTTTTGATAAGAAATGAGACACTTAGTCTCTTTAAGGAAGGCTTAAGTTGAAAAAGTCAACCGGACGTGACTTATGAGTTAGAAGGTTCGGATGTGATTTCCGGTGATTCGGTTAGCTTCGTGGGATGATTTGTGACTTAGGAGCGTGGTCGGAATTGATTTTGGAGGTCCGGTGTAGAATTAGGCTTGAATTGGCGAAGTTAGTATTTTGGCGAACTCCGGTTGATAGGTGAGATTTTGATCCGAGGGTCGGAATGGAATTCCGAGAGTTGTTGTAGCTTCGTTAGGTGATTTTGGATATGTGTGTAAAATTTCAGGTCATTCGGACATCGTTTGGTCGGGTTTTTGATCGAAAGTGCATTTCGGAAGTTTTTGAATAACTTAGGCTTGAATTCGATGAGATTTGATGGTTTTAGCGTTGTTTGATGTGTTTTGATGATTCGAACAAGTTTGAGTGATGTTATGGGATAAGTTGGTGCTTTTGGTTGAGGTCCCGGGGGCCTTGGGGTGATTTCGGATGGTCAATCGGACCATTTCTGGTCTTATAGTATTGCAGGTTTTCAGCTGTGTTGTTGCAGAAGTGTTGTTCATCGCGTTCGCGTGGGGTGTGTCGCGAACGCGTAGAGTAAATTTGAGAGGCCTGGAAAATGGCCTTCGCGTTCGCAGCCTTAGGAGCGCGTTCGCGATGAGGAGTTGTGCAGACCATCGCGTTCGCGAGGGCTGCTTCGCGTTCGCGTAGAAGGGGCCTGGGGCCCTGCCTGGTTTGTGCATCGCGTTCGCGGTTGGTCGAACGCGTTCGCGTAAGAGGGTGAGCTGGAGCATCTCGTTCGCGGACCTGGAGTCGCGTCCGCGTAGAGGTAATTTGTGGTCAATGGAATTTGTTCATTGCGAACGCGGGGATGTTGACCGCGTTCGCGTAAGGTAAAACCTGGGCGTCCAGAGGGCTTTTTATATTATTTCATCTGCGACCCCATTCATTATTTCCTCCATTGTTGACCACCTTAAGAGCTTTTTGGTAGAAATTGAAGAGGATTTTGACGGGAATTGATTGGAGGTAAGTCTCGTGACCTAGAAACGTCATTTTATTGAAGAATCAACCTTTAATTCATGGAAATTGGAGTAAAAATTGGAAGAGCTAGGGCTTGAGTTTTTATATTTTCAAATTGGGATTTGGTAGGTCATTTGAGCTCGGATTTGGGAGTTCTTGGTATGTACGGACTCGTGGCGAGACGAGGAATCCGGTAAAGTAAGTTTCGTAATTTTTTGAGAAGCGGGCCTGGGGCTCGGGTTTTGCTAGTTTCGAGATTCTTGCTAATTTTCGATTGTTTTCAATTGGGTATTGTTCCCTTAGCGTATTGTGACATATTCGCTCTGATGTTGTTTAGATTCGACGCGCGTGGAGGCCGATTTGAGGGGCAAAGGCGTCGCGAGCTAGGGATTTCGCCGGTTCGAGGTGAGTAATACTTGTAAATGATATCCTGAGGGTTTGAAACACCGGATTAGCACATCATAGTGCTGTATTGTGGTGACTTGCACGCCAGGTATGAGCGTGGGGTAGAGCACCGTTGGGGATTGTGACTTGGTTCGTCCCGGTTGTTGATTGTACTTCGTAATTGACTGAAACCTACTTGATGCTATCGTGATTTGGGTTGATTGCCATGTTTTGGGCTTCGTGCCGATTATTTGAATCCTTCAGGGATTATTATCACTGTTTTCATGGCACTTAGCATATTAAATGATTTCAGTCCTGAGTTAAACCCTGTTTTGAAATGTGCAGTCATATTGCTAAAGTTTAAAGACTTAAATTGCATTTTTCTGATGTTTTGAGTTAAAAGCTATTACTTGACATTGCCCGAGTGGCTCATTTGCATGTTCTGGACTGAGGATGGATCGGGCTGCACGCCGCAGCGATGCTATGATGATATTGCGCTTGGGCTGTAGGAGCCCCTCCGGAGTCTGAACCCCCACAGTGAGCGCGGGTACCCAAATGGATCGGGCTGCACGCCGCAGCGGTCATGTGCATTGCATTGCATTCATGCATCGGTTCCTGTTTGTACTACGTGTCATGACATTCAGCACTCTCATTTCATTGGCATTCATGCTACTTCTTGCACTGTTTACCAGACGCCCTGGTGTTAATTGTTAGTGGAGTGCTGTGCCCGAGGGGCTGACTTATGTGCAGACTTGCATTATCTGAATACGCATTCATTTGCTTGACTGTTGTAAAAGGATATTTTCAAAAGAGGTTTTTAAACTGAGCCAGATATTTTCTAAAGGATTCTTCACGGTCTTACTGTTTTCTAAAAAGGGTTGTACTGTCCTATATAGCATGATGGAGTGCTCTTACGTGATTTCTTGCCTCTCAGTTATTATTTACTCTTATTACCACTGAGTTGGAAGTACTCACTTTACTTCCTGCACCTCGCGTGCAGTTGCAGGTATCGTTCACCCGGTAGCGGGTTATTAGCGGATTGAAGGTATTGTTATTGTAGCTGAGCAAGGTGACCGCCAGCGTTCGCGGCACCGGATGTTGTCTTTTGTTTTTCCAGAAATTCATTTTTTTGTATAATATTGGCCCTGTAGTTAAATCAGGTTCCTTTAGATGCTCGTGACTTGTGACACCCCGGTCGGGTAGTAATTAACAGTTTCTAATGCCATTAAGTTGTATCTTCTATTCATTTATGTTTAATAATTGTTAGTGAAAGGATTTGGGTTAGTTGGCTGGCCTTGTCTTCACGAGAGGCGCCATCACGACCGGGTATAGGAATTGGGTCGTGACAAGTTGGTATCAGAGCCTAGGTTACTAGGTCTCACGAGTCATGAGCAGGTTTAGTAGAGTCTCGCGGATCGGTACGGAGACGTCTGTATTTATCCTCGAGAGGCTGCAGAACCTTTAGGAAAACTTCCCATTCTTGGAATTCTTATCGTGCGTACTTGATTCAGCTTGAGATATTCCTTCCACACGTCTGTATGCGCACGTGTGCGCTCAGTATTATATGTTCCTTGATGGTTTGTGATTCCCCGATCGAGGGGCGAGATGTGATCTTCGTGAGTATGTTTGGCCAGTCTGGAGGACTTGAGGCCGGATCCTTGCCTATGGCTTGAGCACCGAGGTGCTGATTGTGTGAGCAAGTGTTTTGAACTTATATGTTCAGTATTGCCCTATTAGCCGGAATGGCAGTTTGGTATTCATGTGATGAGTATGTTAGTACTGCGGATGTAATTATATGACTTGGTAGTGACGAAGAAGTCTGCAGGATAATAGATGAACTATTAAGTGATTCGACTCCTATTGTGGATTGATGTGTAGCCCGAATTATGGGCGCATGAAGAACATTTTCGTACCTCCTAGTTGGGAAGTGAAGTGCATTGCATGCGACGGTATGAGTTCGGACTCAGGAAGACTAATGACTGAGTAACGTATATGATGGTGAAAGGTATGCTGAAGTATTAAATTGAGGCGAAACAGGGGTCATCTCCTGCGGAGTGTTCTTGAGTGGTATGGTCCTTACGTGTCTGTTAGAAGATCTCATGTGTAATTGAAGGGTATGTGTTGAAATTTAAAAATTCGGGTCGCTTAAGAGAGTGGACTCAGTTGATGTGGGGATAAATGCGAGGGTTGTAGAGGATTTCAGTACTAGATGATCTCTGTTTTCACAAACTTGTACATGATTTGAGTTTAATCTCACTATGACATTGTGGCATCATTAGAGTAAAAGTGTTATGAGCCGTTAAGTGTGTCTTGATATATGGCTTCGAGCTAAGTTGGGGAGGTTGCTGTTGATTAGCTGATTGCACGGTTATGTGCTATGTTGGTTACGTCTCGAGGTATGCTGGCGAATCGATTCTAGTTGCAGAAATTAGCCGAGGATGGGCGAGTGAAGCAAAATTTCGACAAAGGTTATATTATGTTCCATAGGGTATGAGAATTTCGGAATGTCTAGAGTTGTTGTTGGTAAAGAATGCTCGGTGCATAGAGCAGGAAGTTATTTGGTTGTATTGGGATGAGGGTCTCATTTTACGGTATCGGAGTGTCAATAAAGCACGAGTGGTTCTGTTCGTTAAATCAGGTAATTTGCAGATGAATAAGAGAGAATGACTCTCGAGAATGGCTTTAATGTGTTCAAGAATCTACATGTAGCACTCAGGTGTTTTAAGGTGGTGTATGTGACTAAAGACAGTGTTTTCAATAGAAAATGTCAAGACTTGTGGTATTTTTATGTTG
>NW_017670477.1:233344-269867 GCF_001879085.1 Nicotiana attenuata | reverse complement strand
TAACAAGTCGACACACCTTCTTTTCTTTTTCAGAAACCACAAACCTTTCAGGTTGTTCCATTTAGATTTCTTCATCCAAATATCCATTTAAGAAGGTTATCTTTACGCCCATCTGATGGATTTCAAGGCCATACACGACGGCTAACGCTATTACCATCCGAATAGATGTAATTCTCGTTACCGGTGAGCAAAGTAATCAAGACCTTCTCATTGTCTTAATCCTTAATCAATCTTGCCTTATATTTGTCAATAGTACCATCTCTTGAAAATCCATTTGGAACCCAATGGTTCGTTCCCTAGAGTAAGATCAACTAACTCCCATGTATGGTTATTTAATATGAATTCTATCTCACTATTGACTGCTTCTTTTCGAGAAAGACATAATTTATTTCAAAGTTTGAAGCTCATTTTCCGACAAGAATGTCAGAAAATCTGATCCAATGGAAGTAGTTGTCCTTTGACGTTTACTACTCCTGGATTCACCTCATTAGGTATACTTTCCTTTGCTTCTTCCCGATATTGATTAGATATTTCACTAAACGACTCACATTCCTTTTTATACGGATAAATACTCTCAAAGAATTCAGCATTATCTGATTCGATTACCGTATAAATATGAATGTCGGGATTTTTTTATTTATGAGTCAGAAAATGATATGCCTTACTATTTGTTGCATATCTTATGAAAACGCAATCAATAATTTCCGGTCCCATCTTTACCGTTTTGGTTTTAGGAACTTGCACTTTAACTAAGCACCCCCACACTTTAAAATATTTAAGTTGGGCT
This sequence comes from Nicotiana attenuata, assembly GCF_001879085.1. NCBI lineage: Eukaryota > Viridiplantae > Streptophyta > Magnoliopsida > Solanales > Solanaceae > Nicotiana > Nicotiana attenuata. The sequence goes on along the minus strand of NW_017670477.1, from coordinate 269,080 downwards.
TTATTCCATTCCATTTCTCATATGGAATGGATTACGTCTTGCTCTGGGGAACTTGACTGAGTATTCGTTTAGTTGTAAGAATAACTTTCCCCCCACAAGTTCTGGGGTAAATCAGAACTTATCAACAAGACATTCATCATCTCCTTTAACGTTCTATTCTTCATTTTCGCAATTCCATTAGATTGCGGTGAGTAAAAGGCAGTCGTTTGGTGAATGATGTTATATCAAACATATTTCTTCTAAAGGAGATTCATATTTGATGCCCCTATTACTTTGTAGAGCCAACCACAAGAACTGTTGTTTATGTCACGACAAAGCCACAATAAATGGTGAAGTTTTTAATCTTCAAACCAATCTGACACAATCAGAATTAATAAACAGTGAAGTTTTTAATCTTCAAACCGAATGATATCTGATACAACCAGATCTAATAGACGGTGAAGTTTTTAATCTTCAAACCGAGTATATGTGACACAATCAAATTTAATAAACAGTGAAGTTTTTAATCTTCAAACCGAATAATTAATTGGAGTAGAGAATCACTAAGATTTTAATCTCCAAAACGGGTATAAAGTCACTTAGACTTTAATTTCCGACAAATGAGTAGAACGTCACGAAGACTTTAATCTCAACGAACGAGTACAAAATCACGCAGATTTTGATCCCCATAACAGGTGTAGAAAATCACGGGAATTTCAATTCCCTTTCCAAATGTTTTCCAACTAAACCATTATAACACTTTAAACAATTTGATCTCTTCTTCTTATCAAACTCATATATGTTCGTCTTTGCATATAATATATTCATGATCTTAAGAATACTTCAAGTATTACGGTAAGCCAAATTCATATCATACAACCTTGAATATACTATGCATGCTTCCAAATTATATATCAACCACTAATAATTTGGTTAAAGGAATAGCAAAATTAAACGCAAACATATGTTATTCCTAATCATGCATATAATTCTTGATTTGTAATATGAGATCATCACATTATCATCTATCCTAATATTTATAAAAAATATTTTATAAATCACAAAGGACAGGAAAGTTGAAGAATAAATAGAGAAAGTTGAACCTAATTTTGTTACTTTCCTCTTGAATCATGAATCTCCCTCGAGATGTTGATTCACCATCAACTCGTTTCATCGCAATATCACCCTTGAGAATTGCAAATTTCTGCTCGTCCTGAGCAGTACTGGCATCACTTTCTTCTGAAACTAAGAAGATACGACCAATTCTAATGTATAAACACAGAACAAAGTGCCTCTCAGGGGAACCATTTTCAATTTTCCATCTTGCTACATTGTTGGAATGCTCTATAATTCTATTTAATTTAATCATTGTTGCACTGCGCGTGTGCATCTCAACAACAAAACTTCTCTGTCTCCAAATTCCCTTTCGGTTTCATTTTCTGTTTAGCCCACCGTCCATGACCATCCATAATAACAAGGAATCAATTTCCCAAGCAACCATGTCTTACTGGTACTACTTGACTTGTTCTTTCGTTCCAACAAAAGGGGGCTTGTGTTTTCCCTACATTTTAGTGGAAGTTTTGATAGACTAGTTGATGCTTCTTTTTTTTTTTCCCCGACACATAAAGAAATAGAATAAGAAACGAAGCGTACGTCATTTTTCCTTTCTTTCTCCATTAACAAGACAACAATATCAGTGTAACGGCTTGACAAAAGCAACCAACAGACAAAACCAGTTACAACTAGTCACTCTCGTTTCGCGTATAATTAACATTGACTTTCAAGCGTAAAATCATTATCGTCGAGGCTATAGCTCTCTGTCTCCGACATATATTAATATGAACACAGAAAATAAAATTAAATTCCTTAAGATTGTTGGTATTACTGTGTTCAAAATCAGAAAAGTAAACAAACGTTAGTTCAATAAACAAAATGTAAAATGATTCCGAGCCCACTGAATGCACAGTGTGTCCTTAAGGAATTTAATCCCCTCACTGTTGCCCAAGGTATACGGATTAATTCCTTATGTTTATTTTAGAAAATAATGCAACAATGTAGAAAAGAGGGGAGAAGATTTTAGATTTTCCATGTCTGATTTCATGTCTAAAAAATGAGGCCAAGCCTCTAAATTTATAGACAAAGAAGGGTGATATGGAGAGGTGCAATCTAAAAGGTGCCTCTTCCATTTCCCATTCACATCCCTTAATAAAAAAACACAACAGTAAGTAACTCATGTGAAGATTAAAATCTCATTTTCTATTCCACATTTTGTAGCTACACATAACAAGTTATAATAAGTTAGATGTTCATCAAAAGTTTTACAAGAATGCGTACAACTTATTTATATATTTTATTGATGGAGGATTGGCTGTAATCGTTATTCGCATTGAGATCTTAAGAGATATTTTTCAAATAAAGTTGAATTATTCTAAGTGGGGACATATTGCTATTATTTTTGCAAAGGTTATTCTATACAAGTTGATTTTTCTCATTATTATAAAGATTAAGGAGAAGTTTAGGCTTGTGGTAAGAGGTTTTAAATCACGAATATTATAGCACATAAAATAGATAGTCAATGGTAGCCTTATTGGATTTTAATGAATTTGCAGTTGCAAAGGAACATGTTAACACTATGAGAGATGATTCTATAAACGCGCATTTACTAACTCTTTCTCCATAAATGTGTTGCTTTATGTAAATGCAGGTTTGAATCAAACGATTCATAAAGCGAGTATTGGAATGATAGCCTTAAAGGCTAGTGATTTCGTGGCTCATGCTTGTGGTAGTACGATCTATTTTATTGGAAAAGCCATAGTAGTTGAAGCGTCAACAATAAGAAAAGCAAATCAAATGGTTGTGAAGTATAGTTGAAAACTACAACAACAACAATAACAACCACCCAGTAAAATCCCATAAAGTGGGGTCTGGGGAGGGTAATGTGTACGCAGACCTTATCCATAGCCCGATAAAGCAGAGAGGTTGTTTTCGGTAAACCCTCGGCAAAGAGGTTGTGAAGTATAGTTGAAAGAATATAAATATTTCGATAACCATTGTTATATTAACCCACTTAAATTACGATTAGTTACTCAAATAAGTAATTAAGTCGCATAAAATCTAGAATAATATTTAGAGTGTAAAAGATTAGCTTACTTAATTTTGTAGAAAAATCGTAAACTTGATCACCAGTTGAGAAATAAAATGGTTCTTTATTTTTAATTTTTTTTTTTTACAGAAATTGGGTTTGACGGATGATGGCAGCCAAAGGTTGTAACGACCGTTAATGTACTTTTTGGGTCAAGTATTGGGTTTGACGGATAATTAATTGGAGCTAATCCACCCCTAATTACATGATCAATAGCATTATCGATTTTTCTACCAAGTGATGAGGAACACAATCTTGCAGAAAGATGAATAATTATAGCAATGAAAGGCCATAAACTGAATTTTATTGTTGATATATTACACGTATGATACTTTCTCTTAGAATTAGAATGAATGAAACTCTCATAGATAAACATCCCCGTTGTAAGAGGTTGACGACGTCAATAACTTGGACCACTCAGCTCGATAGTTTGAAACGCCCCTAAAACACAGGATTATGATGCACGCTAATATATTTTTAAATTATTGTTTTGAAAAAGAACAAATCTACATCCAACTTACGCGTAAATCAAGACACTTGCATGGACAATTGTATTCATTTACGTAGTGCATATTCTGTTAGTATATTGTATTTGTAAAATAATTTTGGAAACAGAAATGAACAACGAAATAACAGAAAACTAATTCGAGCCCACTGAATTCACAGTGTTTCCTTAAGGAATTTAATCCCCTCCTAGCACCCAAGGTTATGGATTATTTCCTCCCATGATAGAACGAATTACACACTGGTGTAGTGATACTTCAAACCCCAGTGTTTCAGCGAACACAAAGTTCGGTAGCAAATCACACTTACTTTTGCTTTGTTTGATGCTAAAAGTACGCAGAAGGAGAGAAACTCAGAAAATCGTAGTGAAATTCTAAGCAGAATAGTGTTGTATTTATAGCCAAAGTTGGGCAACTCTTCAGAATGGCTATTTATGCAAAACGGCCGCAGCATAAATGCCATTACATAAATGGCCATTTACTCAACAATAAAGAGGAAAAATAAAGAAGGAAAATTGAAGAGGGTAGTTACTTTTTTGTTACCAAAACAGAAAAACGGATTGGATTTAATATTAATATTTAATATTAATATTCTGTTATTAAAACAAATATTTAATAACATTTCTGTTAATATTTTATTATTAACAAATAAATTTGGTCCAAAAAGTTAATCAATCAATCGATCATTTGACCAAATCCAAGTCCAAATCCAAATCCAAATCCGAATCCGAAGCCGAAGCTGTAGCCGAAGCCGAAGCCGAGCCAAGCGAGCGACTACGAAGACGACACGAGGCTTGCCTTCTTCTCAACTCTTTAAGAGCTAGAAGAAGAGCAATTGCTTATATACCCATAAAAACCCTCTCCCTCTTCCAATATGGGACAATGTCCATTTGCCAAGGGGGAAAACTTAAAATTTCACTCAAAATTTCATTTCCCTCCATTTCCCATTCACCATCTTTTAAGTATTTAATATACTAATTAAATATATAAGAAAAAACCCAACAATCCCCCACATGAATGGGGAATGGCTATATCACGGAAGTATGCATGAAAAACTGTGTGATTCGCAAGTAAGGATTAATTGCATCTGGATAAGTAGGTTTCCCTTTGAACTTTTCGTAGTGAACTTATGTCAGATATACTCGATCAATCGGTAGATTTGATATCTTTGAACCGTCGAACTTTGGTGTATACCTAGACAACCACAAGTCACACAACCAACCCTTAACCGTCTTTGGTTCTCATTGTTGTGTTCATGTCACGACCCCAACCGGCCCGGTCGTGATGGCGCCTCTCGTGAAGACAAGGCCAGCCAACACAACACTCACATTAGCCCCTTAAGCATTAAGAATCATTTTTAAGCCTTTAATTAAACAATGTTTCATGATAACTTCTGAAATAACAGTGCGGAATAAAAATACAAGCCCGACCTCGGGGTGTCACTAGTCATTAGCATCTATCAAGATCTGAATACAACAAGAAGTCAAATAATAAACTAAATACAGTAATAACAATGTGAGGAAGGGAGCGGTGCTGATGTAACGACCCGGTTATTCGTTCTAAGAGTTGTAGCCCCGTTCTCTCATTTTTGTTTCTTTATGTGTTGTTCAGCTGTGTTGAGTTGTATCGAGTTGGTAGATTTGGGTTCGGAGTATTTTTGGAGTGAAATGAACACTTAGTCTCTTAATTAGAAAGCTAAGTTAGAAAAGTCAACCGGAAGTTGACTTATGAGTAAAAGAATTCGGATTTAGATTTTTATGATTCGATTCGCTTTGTTGGGTGATTTTAGACTTACGAGTGTGTCCGGAATATAATTTGGAGGTCTTTGGTAGAATTAGGCTTGAATTGGCAAAAGTTGGAAGTTTAGAAGTTCTTAGGCTTGAATTCGAGGTTGATTTGGTATTTTGGTGTGGTTTTGGGTGCTTCGGAGGTTTGACTAAGTTCGGGTAGTGATATATGACTTGTTGGAATTGTTGGTTGAGGTCCCGAGGGCCTCGGATGAGTTTTGAATAGGTTTGAGTTGTTGTTGCGCTCGTTTTTCTTATGTTTCGACGCTGTTTCTTCAAGCATAAATGATATCATATTGAACAAATGAGCTCTGATTTCTTTTTTGATTGAAGCATTAGATTCGTATTGTAATTACGGATCCGTAGCAAAAAGAATCGTCAAATTTGGACATCGTATGAGGATTTTATGATCATTTTACTAAGAATTAGGTTGTCAGATTTTTCAGATTAATTACGAAATTGCCACTGATAGCGTATTTAAAAATCTGCACTATTTGCAAATATTAAAACCTACATATCTCCTTCGTTATAAGGTCAAATTGAGTGATTCAAAAGCCTAACTTGACTAGAATTTCACAAGGAATCCATTGGAGGCATAAAATACGAGTTTATGGATTGTTTGGCTCGAGAAACGAGGCAGAATAACTGGTAGAAAAATATACAAAACTAGGTTTTGTTCATTCGGTCATATTTTGAGCTAGGGAGCTCGGATTTGGGCGATTTTGGAGGCGATTTTCACCATATGGATTGGGGTAAGTGTTCTATACTCGATTTTAATTATAATTTATGAATCCATCTTCGTTTTTGGGATTTGATTGATGATTTCAAAGTGAAATTGAGGGAGTTAGGGTTTGAGTTTTGGAGAGTTTTAAGTGAGGATTTGAGGGGCCAAACGGAGTCCGATTTTGACAAATTTTATATGGTTAGACTCGGGAGAGGATGAGGACTATTATTCTGCCATTTTTGACTGTTTCCGAGATGTGGGCCCGGGGGCCGAGTTTTGGCCGATTTCGGATTTTTGGCATGTTTATGTAGTTTTATTGTAATTCGATTCTTTAGACTATGTTGATAGTAGTATTCTGATTATGGTTAGATTCGAAGCTTTTGGAGACTGAGTCGAGGGACGAGGACATCCCGGAGTAGGATTTTACGCTGTTGAGGTAAGTAACAGTTTTAACTCTGGCTTTGAGGGTATAAACCCGGAGGAATTGATATCATGTGATTGTTTGGTGGTGATACCCACGCTAGGTGACGGGCGTGTGGGTGTGCACCGCGAGGGATTGAGACTTGGTCCGTCCCGTGAGGCTGTGAGGCCTAATGGCTATTATCTGTAGTTATGTGTTTACTTGTTGTTGAACTTGTTTGCCTTCATGTTAGAGATCGTGTTTAGGCTTTATTCACGCTCACTATATTTGTACTCAGTCATAGAAAATATTGTACATGTTTACCTCAGTATCTATTATTTGCTAGTATGTTGTGATACTTGATGTGGGTCATGTTCCCTTATTTGTTGATGATGGTGAGGCTAGAAAGGTACATGATTGAGTGAGGCCGAGGGCCTGGTTGTGAGGATATTAATACCGTAGCGCGTGAGTTGTCCGTGTAACATGTGAGTTAACCGTGCGGGTCCAGGTATTGATACCATAGCGCGTGAGTTGTCCGCATAGCACGTGAGTTGACCGTGCGGATCCAGGTATTGATATGGTAGCACGTGAGTTGTCTGTGCTTATATATCTTAGTTCATAGTTTTAGACGCTCATGACTTAGTGACACCCCGATGTTTGGGACTCGTTTTCGTATTTTATATTATTTATATTTAGAGTTGGTTTGGTTTATCAGGAATTAAATTATTGGAAATGTTTTATCAAATTCTTATAATCAAATTAGTAGTAATATTTTGGGAAGAGGCTTGCCTTGTAACACAATAGGCGCCATCACGACCAAGGTTCGATTGTGGGTCGTGACAAGTTGGTATACATAGGTCTCACGAGTCATGAGCGGGTTTAGTAGAGTCTTGCGGATCGGTACGGAGACGTTTGTACTTATCTTCGAGAGGCTGCAGAACTTTTAGGAAAACTTCACCTTCTTGAATTCTTATCGTGCGGTATTGATTCAGCTTGAAGTGTAACTCTTTGAATTCCTTCCACGCATTCGTATGCGCACATGAGCGCTCGGTATCGGTTGTGCATCGGCGGATTGTGATTCCCTTTATAAGGTGCGAGATGTGATTTTTGTGTGTTGATGTTGGGCCAGTCTGGAGGACTTGAGGCCAGGTTTTGTCGGTAGCTAGAGTACGAAAATTTTGATTGTGTGAGCACGTGTTTATATGTCCGTTGGTGTCCCTATTAGTGGGATTTGTGATTTGATGGCTATGTGGGGAGTATGATTTGACTGCGAGATGAGTTCATATGATTTGAATGTGACGTGAAGGTATTGCTGAAGGTTTCATCTATTTGAGACTCCAGGTATGTTTTTAGACTCGTTCGAGGACGAACGTTTGTTTAAGAGGGGGAGGATGTAACGACCAGGTTAGTCGTTCTAAGAGTTGTAGCCCCGTTCTCTCATTTCTATTTCTTTATGTGTTGTTCAGCTGTGTTGAGTTGTATCGAGTTGGTAGGTGTGGGTTCGGAGTAGTTTTGGAGTGAAATGAACACTTAGTCTCTTAATTAGAAAGCTAAGTTAGAAAAGTCAACCGGAAGTTGACTTATGAGTAAAAGAATTTGGATTTGGATTTTTATGATTCGATTAGCTTCGTTGGGTGATTTTAGACTTAGGAGTGTGTCCAAAATATAATTTGGAGGTCTGTGGTAGAATTAGGCTTGAATTGGCAAAACTTGGAAGTTTAGAAGTTCTTAGGCTTGAATTCGAGGTTGATTTGGTATTTTGGTGTGGTTTTGGGTGTTTCGGAGGTTTGACTAAGTTCGGGTAGTGATATATGGCTTGTTGGAATTGTTGGTTGAGGTCCCAAGGGCCTCGGATGAGTTTTGAATAGGTTTGGGTTGTGTTGCGCTCGTTTTTCTTATGTTTCGACGTCGTTTCTTCAAGCATAAATGATATCATATTGAACAAATGAGCTCTGATTTCTTTTTTCATTGAAGCATTAGATTCGTATTGTAATTACGGACCCGTAGCAAAAAGAATCGTCGAATTTGGACATCGTATGAGGATTTTATGGTCATTTTATTAAGAATTAGGTTGCCAGATTTTTCAGATTAATTACGAAATTGCTACTGACAGCGTATTTAAAAATCTGCACTATTTACAAATATTAAAACCTACATATCTCCTTCGATATAAGGTCAAATTGAGTGATTCAAAAGCCTAAATTGACTAGAATTTCACAAGGAATCCATTGGAGGCATAAAATACGAGTTTCGGGATTGTTTGGCTCGAGAAACGAGGCATAATAGCTGGTAGAAAAATATACAAAACTAGAGTTTGTTCATTCGGTCATATTTTGAGTTGGGGAGCTCGGATTTGGGCGATTTTGGAGGCGATTTTCACCATATGGATTGGGGTAAGTGTTCTCTACTCAATTTTAATTATAATTTATGAATCCATCTTCGTTTTTGGGATTTGATTGATGATTTCAAAGTGAAATTGAGGGAGTTAGGGTTTGAGTTTTGGAGAGTTTTAAGTGAGGATTTGAGGGACCAAACGGAGTCCGATTTTGACAAATTTTATATGGTTAGACTCGGGAGAGGGCGAGGACTATTATTCTGCCATTTTTGACTGATTCCGAGATGTGGGCCCGAGGGCCGAGTTTTGGCCGATTTCGAATTTTTGGCATGTTTATGTAGTTTTATTGTGTAATTCGATTCTTTAGACTATGTTGATAGTAGTATTCTGATTATGGTTAGATTCGAAGCTTTTGGAGACCGAGTCGAGGGACGAGGACATCCCGGAGTAGGATTTTACGCTGTTGAGGTAAGTAACAGTTTTAACTCTGGCTTTGAGGGTATAAACCCGGAGGAATTGATATCATGTGATTGTTTGGTGGTGATACCCATGCTAGGTGAAGGGCGTGTTGGTGTACACCGCGAGGGATTGAGACTTGGTCCGTCCCGTGAGGCTGTGAGGCATAATGGCTATTATCTGTAGTTATGTGTTTACTTGTTGTTGAACTTGTTTGCCTTCATGTTAGAGATCATGTTTAGGCTTTATTCACGCTCACTATATTTGTACTCAGTCATAGAAACTATTGTACATGTTTACCTCAGTCTCTATTATTTGCTAGTATGTTGTGGTACTTGATGCGGGCCGTGTTCCCTTATCTGTTGATGATGGTGAGGCTAGAAAGGTACAAGATTGAGTGAGGCCGAGGGACTGGTTGTGAGGATATAAATACCATAGCGCGTGAGTTGTCCGCATAGCACGTGAGTTGACGTGCGGGTCCAGGTATTGATACCATAGCGCGTGAGTTGTCCGCGTAGCACGTGAGTTGACCGTGCGGATCCAGGTATTGATATGGTAGCACGTGAGTTGTCTGTGCTTAGCGCTTGGGCTTTGGGAGCCCCTCCGGAGTCTGTACACACCCCTAGTGAGCGCAGAGTGTTGAGTGTATTGAGTGTTGAGTGGTGAGTGCGAGTGCTGAGTGATGGAGTGGCATTGCTGTGAGGTTGCTTTTACTTTTGCTGTTGCTGCATTTATCTGTTAAATTTCTTTTTGGCATTTACTGAGTTATGGAATTTACCTGTTTATTCCTGTTATTTTTAAAATTGTGAAAAATAAATAATTGGACTATTTTGCTCAGCTCGTCACTACTGCTCAGTTCCTTAGTTATTTCTGTTACTACTGAGGTGGTTGTACTCATACTACACCCTGCACTTTATGTGCAGATCCAGGTGAGTTCGTTGAGTTCAGGCTGGCTATCCGTAGAGATTGCAAGGTACTTGCCAGCGTCCGCAGGACCTTGTTAGTCCTCTTGTCATTTCTTCTTTGGACAGTTACACAGTTTATATATCGTAGTTCATAGTTTTAGACGCTCATGACTTAGTGACACCCCGATGTTTGAGACTCGTTTTCGTATTTTATATTATTTATATTTAGAGTTGGTTTGGTTTATCAGGAATTAAATTATTGGAAATGTTTTATTAAATTCTTATAATCAAATTAGTAGTAATATTTTGGGAAGAGGCTTGCCTTGTAACACGATAGGCGCCATCACGACCAAGGTTAGTTTTGGGTCGTGACAGCTGCGAACGTCATGCAGCCACCTGCTAACCCTGATGACTCCGCGCCTGAGCAAAACAACACCCGCTACCAGGTTCCAATATACCTGAATCTGCACACAAGGTGCAGGGTATAATGTGAGTACTCCAACCCAGTAAGTAATAAGAGTAAATAAAGACTGAGCAGTAGGAAACAATGAATCCACATTCACGTTAGGCTCAATAAACATAACAGGCTTTCAAATCATAATACGAGTCAACCTTCCCTTTTAAAATCCAGCTTTTAGTAAAAATCATTTTTGAAATACTTTCCAGCAGTTTCAGTAGGGGTTTAATACCATTTAAAGTAATAATAGAGATTAAAGTCATAATCGGCCCCTCGGGCAAAGCATAGTTCGTAAAATAGCCCCTCGGGCAAAACAGTAATCATAAACACTTCATAACTTGAAAACCTCGGTGGAAATAACCAAATGCCAAATCGGTGATTAATTTCTGAACATCTCATAAACCCCAGTTTAAATAAAAGTTATTTTAAAATATTTGTTCAACTTTCCGACAGAGGCTCAATATAAAGATGAGTGAAAACAGTCAATAAATCAACATATTCGATAGAAACTCGCTTTAAAGAGGAGTGAAATCAATAAGTTCATAAACAGGCCTCTCAAGCAAACATCACTCATATGCATGTATATATGTATCGCCCCTCGGGCTAGCCTCTCTGTCACTCGTACTCAGCATTCACGCTCAATAGATACCATATAGTAACCGCTGCGACATGCAGTCATTAACCTCACCATCAGACTCTCAGTATATCTCAGTCATCAATCTCACAATCGGACCCTCCGTCTATCTCAATAAAATAGGGAACACAGCCCAAAACAGTTTCTACATTTTAAGAGTATAGTGATAAAGCCAGATTTGAGTAATAAACAGGTAACACATGATTGAGGACATGCTTTCAAACAATTAGTGTGAGGATAGATAGTAAAAATGCCCCTAAGGGTCTCAACAAGTCGGCACAAGGCCCCAAACATGGCATACAACCCAAAATATAATAACATCAAACAATTAACTATCAAATACGCATTAAAGTACTCGTTCGGGAAGGACTATGTCACAATACCCAGCGGTGCTCTACCCCACGCTCGTCATCTAGCGTGTAAGTCACCTCAAAGTAACACAACGATGTGTAATCTGGGGTTTCAAACCCTCAGGACAGTATTTACAATCATTACTTACCTCGAACCGGCGAAATCTCTAGCTCGCCTTTGCCCCTCAAATCGGCCTCCACGCGCGTCGAATCTATCCAAAATCAGAACGAATACGTCACAATATGCTAAGGGAACAAGGCCCAAGCGAAAGCAATCAAAAAATATCAAAAATCTCGAAATTAGCAAAACCCGAGCCCCGGGCCCACTTCTCGAAACTCAGAAATTTTCACATCAATGGGTTCCTTATCCTTCCACGAGTTCATACATATCAAAAGTTCTCAAATCCGACCTCAAATGACCCTTCAAATCTCAATTTACAAATCTCAAAATCCCAAGCCCTCGCTCTTCTATTTTTAGCTAAATTTCCATGAATTTCCAGGTTAATTTCACAATAGAATCACGTTTTTGGTTCATAGAACTTACCTCCAATCACTTCTCCTTGAATCCCTCTTCAATTCCCCTCCAAGAGCTCTCAAAATACTCAACAATGGTGGAAAAATGACTTAAGCTCGCGGATGAAATGTTTATAACCTTCTGCCCAGTTCTGAACTTTCTTCTATGCGATCGCGGCCCAAGGCTCGCGATCGCGAAGGGCAATTTTTCCAAGACCTCAAAATACTTTATGCGAACGCGACTTAAGCCCTGCGAAAGTGATGCTTCCTTTCACCAAACTACGCGAACGCGAACCTCCAACTGCGAACGCGGAGGGCAATGGCCCTGACCCTCCAATCCTTCTATGCGAACGCGGAGGGTCTTATACGAACGCGAAGCATCACCATCTAATCCTCTTCGATCACGATCAAACAAACGCAAACGCGATGAACAAATTTCAGACCAACCAAATTCCTTCAATGCGATCGCGAGGGACCTCCTGCGATCGGGGAACATTAAAAACCTGCAACATCAGAAATGCAAAATCTGTAACTCTCCAACTCCAAAACTAGCCCGTTAGAGCATCCGAAACTCACCCGAGGCCCCCGGGACCTCAACCAAAAGCACCAACGCATCCTAAAACATCATTCAAACTTGTTCCAATCATCAAAACACCTCAAACAACACCAAAACTATCAATTCACATCGAATTCAAGCCTAAGTTTCCCAAAAACTTCCGAAACTCGCTTTTGATCAAAAACCCAACCAAATCACCTCCGAATGACCTGAAATATTGCACACACATCCCAAATCACATAACAAAGCTACAGTAACTCTCGGAATTCCATTCCGACCCTCGGATCAAAATCTCACCTATCAACCGGAAATCGCCAAAATACTAACTTCGCCAGTTCAAGCCTAATTCTACACCGGACCTCCAAAACCACTCCCGATCACACTCCTAAGTCATAAATCACCCAACGAAGCTAACCAAATCATAAAAATTCCGATCCGAACTCATATACAAATAAGTCAACTCTTGGTCAAACCTTTCAAATTCAAAGCTTTCAACTGAGACTGTTCTTTCAAATTCATTCCAAATTTTCCTGAAAACCAAAACCAACGATCTACATCAGTCATAATACATTACACGGGGAAAGTCATGCCCGAGAACTGGTGATCAAAGTGCAAAAGCTCAAAACGACCGGTCGGGTCGTTACAGTTCATTTCAGCCATGAACATTGCCTGGTTTCATAAGTGCGTAGAGTACTGGCCTTACAAAGTTCTCCTTGAAGCGGCTAACACTTCACACTTACATAGGTGATTCCTAAATGTGTCATTCCGTAGATACACTATTTGATATACCCCGTATCAAATTTAGAAATCATTAAAAAGCCTTAATGCTTTATCCTTGGTACTGAACATTGTCTCATCGCGAGAATGGACCAAAAATTTAGTTGTCATTAATGACTTTGTTTGATCTCCTTGAACCTAGATCTTGGGATCTCCAGTCTTCTAGGTAGAGTTACCGCCACTATGACTTGTTCTCGGCCGCAGTCCCATTCCCCTTGATGAATTCTCAACTACCTCTCTAGTCAGGCCTTTTGTAAGTGGATCCGACACATTATCACCTTACTTTATATAGTCCATCGTGATAATTCCTATAGAGAGTAATTGTTTAACGATTTTATGTCTTCGTCGTATATGACGAGATTTACCGTTATACATAACGCTCCCAGCCTTCCAATTTCCGCTTGACTATCGCAATGTATGCATATTGGTTCCAACGGTATGGGCCAAAATGGAATATCTTCCAAGAAATTCCGGAGCCACTCAGCTTCTTCACCGACTTTATCTAAGGCTATGAATTCAGCCTCCATTGTAGAGCGGGCAATACAAGTTTGTTTGGATGACTTCCAAGATACCTCTCCTCCACCAATAGTGAATACATATCCACTTGTGGACTTGGAATCAGTTGATCCGGTGATCCAATTTGCATCACAGTTTCCCTCAATGACCGCAGGATATTTACTATAGTGCAAAGCAAAGTCCTGGGTATGTACTAAATACCCCAAGACTTGTTTCATGGCCATCCAATGAGATTGACCTGGATTGCTTGTATATCGACTCAATTTACTTATAGCACAAGCTATATCTGGTCGTGTACAATTCATGATGTACATTAAGCAACCCAACACACGAGCATAATCCAATTGTGATATGCTTTGGCCTTTGTTCTTTGCTAATGCAAGATTCACATCAATTGGAGTCTTTGCAACTTTAAAGCCCAAGTGCTTGAAATTTTCAAGTACTGTCTTAATATAATGAGATTGTGACAATGCCAGTCCTTGAATAGTCTTATGGATCTTAATTCCTAGAATTAAATCAGCAACTCCCAAGTCTTTCATATCAAACTTGCTAGTTAGCATACGCTTAGTAGCATTTATGTTGGCAATGTCATTACTCATTATAAGCATATCATCCATATATAAGCAAACAATGACTATGTGATTTGGAACATTTTTAATGTACACACATTTACCACATTCATTTATCTTAAATCCATTTGACAACATTGTTTGGTCAAATTTCGCATGCCATTGTTTGGGTGCTTGTTTTAATCCGTAAAGGGACTTAACAAGTCTACCGACCTTCTTTTCTTTACCTGGAACCACAAACTCTTCAGGTTGTTCCATGTAGATTTCTTCCTCCAACTCTCCATTTAAGAAGGCCGTCTTAACATCTATTTGATGAATTTCAAGACCATAAACTGCAGCTAACGCTACTAACGTTCGTATGGACGTAATTCTTGTAACTGGAGAGTATATATCAAAATAGTCAAGACCTTCTTGTTGTCTATACCCTTTGACCACAAGTCTTGCCTTATATTTTTCAATAGTGCCATCATCTTTCATTTTCCTCTTAAAGATCCATTTAGAACCCAACGGTTTATTTCCCAGGAGGAAGATCAACCAATTCCCATGTATGGTTGTTCTATATGGATTCAATTTCACTATTGACTGCCTCTTTCCATAACAATGATTCCGAAGAAAACATAGCTTCTTTAAATGTTTGAGACTCATTTTCCAATAATAAAGTCACAAAATCTGGTCCAAATGAAGTAGATTACTACATCTTGGATCCTCCTGGTTAAGTGTACTTTCTTTTGTTTCTTTCTGAGGTCGTTTAGATCCTTCACTAATCGACTCACATTCCTTTTTATACGAATATATATTTTCAAAGAACTCAGCATTATCTGATTCTATTACCGTATTATTATGAATGTCGGGATTTTCTGATTTATGAACCAGAAATCGATATGCTTTTACTATTAGTCGCATATCCTATGAAAACACAATCAACGGTTTTCGGTCCTATTTTTACCCTTTTGGGTTAGGAACTTGCACTTTTGCCAAACACCCCCACACTTTAAAATAATTCAAGTTGGGCTTCCTTCCTTTCCATTTTTCATATGGAATGGATTGTGTTTTTCTATTGGGTACTCGATTTAGTATTCGGCTAGCCGTAAGAACGGCTTCCCCCCAGAAGTTCTGTGGCAAACCAGAACTTATCAATAATGCGTTCATCATCTCCTTTAATGAGTGATTCTTTCTTTCTGCAATCCCATTGGATTGGGGCGTGTAAGGGGCCGTTGTTTGATGAATAATTCCATATTCTAAACATATTTGTTCAAAAGGAGATTCATATTCACCACCCCTATCACTTCTTATCATTTTGATTTTCTTGTTAAGTTGCGTTTCAACTTCATTTTTGTATTGCTTGAATGCGTCTATTGCTTCATCTTTACTATTAAGTAAGTAAACATAGCAATATCGAGTACTATCGTCAATAAAAGTTATGAAATACTTCTTTTCGTCGCGAGATGGTATTGACTCCATGTTACAAATATCTGTGTGAATTAAGCATAAAGGATTTGAATTCCTTTCAACCGACTTATAAAGATGTTTAACATACTTAGATTCCATACATACTTGACATTTTGATTTGTCACATTCAAACTTAGGCAATACTTCCAAATTAATCATTTTCCGTAAGGTTTTATAATTGACATGACCCAAACGTATATTCCATAATTCATTTGACTCAAGTAAGTAAGACGAAGCTGAAATTTTATTATTATTCTCAACAACCATTACATTCAGCTTGAAAAGGCCCTCAGTAAGGTAACATTTTCCTACAAATATTTCATTCTTACTTATTACAACCTTATCGGAAACAAAACCACAGTTAAAACCATTCTTAACAAGAAGTCCAGTAGAAACTAAATTCTTCTTAATCTCGGGAACATGAAGGACGTTGTTCAAAGTCACCACTTTACCGGAAGTCATTTTGAGAAATATCTTCCCACATCCTTCAATTTTGGCCTTTGAAGCAATTCCCATAGAAATCGTCTCATCGGGTCCAACAGGAGCATAAGTAAACATGGCGAGTGGCCCCAGAATCAATCCACCACTCTTTACGATTGCCCACCAAGTTGCATTCGGAAAGCATGGCACATAAGTCATCAACGTCATCATGCTTTTCAACCATGTTTGCTTGACCCTTCTTCTTGTCTTTCTTCGGAGCACGGCACTCCGTAGATTTGTGTCCGATTTTTCCACAGTTGTAGCAGTTTCTACTGAACCGCTTCTTGTTTGGGTTGTATTTCGGTCCAGAAGCCTTCTTCCTCTTTTTGTTCTCTTCAACAATATTTGCTCCCATTATTGTTAAATTCCCACGGCCTCTCTTTTCAGCAGCTTTGTTGTCCTCTTCGATTCTTAACCGAACAATGAGATCTTCAAGGGACATCTCCTTGCGTTTGTGTTTCATGTAGTTTTTGAAGTCCTTCCACAAAGGAGACAACTTCTTAATCATCGCTGCTACTTGGAATGCTTCATTGATGACAAGACCTTCAATGAAATTTCTATTAGTAAAAATACTAAGATTTCTATTTTCAACATCAATATTAATTTGATTTATACCTTCAACAAGGAGATCGTGAATAATCAGTTGCAATTCCTAGACTTGGGTAATAACAGACTTGCTATCTACCATTTTGTAGTCCAAAAACTTTGCAGCAACAAACTTTTTCAACCCGGCATCTTCGGTTTTGTGTTTCTTTTCAAGCACGGTCCACAGTTCCTTTGAAGTTTCCACGCCACTGTAGACGTTATACAAGGCATCCTCCAGTCCGCTTAGAATATAATTCTTGCAAAAAAAATCTGAATGCTTCCACGCCTCAATCACGAGAAAGCATTCAGTTTCTAGAGTTTCATCGGACAGCACAGGAACATCTTCCTTGATGAACTTCTGGAGACTTAGAGTAGTCAAATAGAAGAACATCTTTTGCTGCCAGCGCTTGAAATCAATCCCGAAAAATTTTCTGGGTTTCTTCGCCGGTGCCAATGCTGCCGGTGTCGTTCGGCTTGTTGAGGCATTGGCGGTCACCATTGGAACAGCTTGGTTCTCATTCTCATTAGTCATTTCTATAAAAGAATGACACAAACGTTAAAATCACGTAGATTTTAATCTCCAGTAGAGTACAAAACCACAAAGGTTTTACTTTTCAGAAACAGTAAGTACAAATACAGAAAATATATATTAAATTCCTTAAGCTTGTTAGTATACTGTATTTGTAAAATAATTCTGGAAATATAAATGAACATAAACAGAAATAAACAACGAAATAACAGAAAACCAGTTCGAGCCCACTGAATTCATAGTGTTTCCTTAAGGAATTTAATCCCCTCCTAGTACCCAAGGTTATGGATTATTTCCTCCCAGAATAGAACGAATTACACACTGGTGTAGTGGTACTTCAAACCCCAGTGTTTCAGCGAACACAAAGTTCGGTAGCAAATCACACTTACTTTTGCTTTGTTTAATGCTAAAAGTATGCAGAAGAAGGAGAGAAAACTCATAAAATCGTAGTGAAATTCTGAGCAGAATAGTGTTGTATTTATAGCCAAAGTTGGGCAACTCTTCAAAATGCTGTTTATGCAAAACGGTCACAGCATAAATGCCATTATATAAATGGCCATTTACTCAACACTAAAGAGGGAAAATTGAAGAGGGTAGTTACTTTTCTCCTACCAAAACAGAAAAACGGATTGGATTTAATATTAATATTCTGTTATTAAAACAAATATTTAATAACAGAAGCCGAAGCCGAAGCCGAGCGAGCGACGACGACGACGCGCGAGGCTTGCCTTCTTCTCAACTCTTTAAGAGCTAGAAGAAGAGCAATTGCTTATATACCCATTAAAAACCTCTTCCTCTTCCAATATGGGACAATGCCCATTTGCCAAGGGGGGAAACTTAAAATTTCACTCAAAATTTTATTTCCCTCCATTTCCCATTCACCCTCTTTTAAGTATTTAATATATTAATTAAATACATTAAAAAAAACCCAACATATTCTCGCTCTGCATGTAAATCCTCTAAAAATTGAAGCCATAATCGAATGCGTCGAGGATCCCTCCGGCATGGATTGCGAAGTATTCAATCATCTATTGCCGGCAAAGAATCGAGTGCAATCCCATCACGATCCTCACTAACAACAAAACAGTAAGTTAATGCAATGCACGAGTCTGTTATATTAAAAAGAGACCATAGGATTGGGGATTCACTTTTAAGGATGTGAACGGAATATGAAAATTGATTAAGAAATATGAAAATAGTGGCAGATTCAGAAATTTAAATTTATGGGTGTTGATCGATAAAAATTTCAAAGGAGAGAAAAAATGAGTTTAATTATGGGTGCTCACTCATTATTTATATACATATTTTTATAATGGGAAAAAGGCAAAAATTATTCCTATACTATCGAAAATTAGTCACGTTTATACTTGTTTCTACTTTCATCAAATACACGCCTACCGTTAGTAAAGTATACACGATCGTCCCTAACCCTAACAGATTTCCAACGTGGCAGTAGGATCCCTCACTTAATGTGCCAACTAGGCAAATTCCATCCCGAATCTCATTACCTGTTCATACCCATTCAAACAACCCAAAACTCATACTCATTCAAATAATCATTACCCGGTCGGAAGTTCCATACTCTATAACCACTGAATAAAGGCCATGTCACGACCCAAAATCCCTCCGACGTAGTGGTGGGCGTCGGTCGGTTATTATGAAAGTACGGATCGGTTTATTGGTTTTCGGTTTTGTAATATTGATAACCAAATCAAACCAAAGTATTTACGGTTCGGTGCGGTTTTTTCAAAGTTCGGTTCGGTTTTTTCCAATTTATTTTTTCGATTTTAAACGGTTCAAAACAAATGCTGGCCAGACAGAAATACAAAATTTAGCAATGACACTGTCGCGACTAATGCAAAACCTAATGCGCGGAGGAGAATTTCGAACGTTAGGCCTTAAAGTGAGGTTCTTAGACACTGTTTATTTCAGCGGGTTTTGTCAGAACAGCAAGGATGTTAGGGCCGTAGTTACTGTTCACTCCAACTGTTGCAGAAGAATTAGTGCTAAAATGGCCAATTTGATAGCAGTGATCCATGATTGGAAGAGGTCTATGAGCTCTCCTGCGAATGAAACATCCAAGTTTCAGTGGACGCCTCATGATCACTGTCGCAACTCGTGGAAAACTTAAGGATTATATGATAATTTTATATTGAGAAATTTAGTTGTTACGGTTACAAATTGTATTCAAATATATTCTTGTGATTTTATAGCAACGGCAGTGTATCATTTGTATGTGCATAATTAGATGAAAGTATTTCACATACTCTAAGTACTGCAATAGCATAGTGTCACATTTGTTTGTTCACATTCTCGACTCTAGTCCCCTGGACTTCTGCTTTGTGATTATGTAAGAAAAAATAGTAACGATAAACAACAACTTTAATTCCTCTGCGTCATGATTTCTTCTTAACGTGACTGTGGTCTGTGGGGGTAAATTGGGTGGGGTGGGCTTGGACTATTGGCATTTGGGCTTGGACTATTGGCATTGGGTTATAACTATTAACTTAAATGTTTTGAACTAATAGTCTAATACCCCAGAATTTCGGTTTTTCGGTTTAACCGAAAATCGAAATACAAAAACCGTGAACCGCACCGAAAAACTGAAAATTAATAATTTTAAAATTGTGCACCGACCGAAAAACTGATTAAACCGAAATTCAGGGTTCGGCCGGTTTTTTCGGTTCGGTCGGTGTTATTGCCACCCCTACTCCGAAGGAGTCGTGATGACACCTAATCTCTAAACTAGGTATGCCTAACATTTACGGAAATAACATTAACATTTACTGACGTCAAATTAAATAACTCTCAATAAATCACAATTTTCAAAACCGGTGGTACAAGTCATAAGCCTTTCTAAGAGTAGTTATACAAAATAAATACAACATTGTTCCAGAACGAGAAGGAATCAATGGAACGTAAGTACAAACGAAGGTGACTCCGAGGCCTGCGAGCAACAGGTTACCGTGAGTCTCCGCCGCGAAGACCCGCACAGCTACTATTGATCAATACCTGGATCTGTACACAAAAAATATACAGAAGTGTAGTATGAGCACACCATGACGGTGCCCAATAAGTATCAAGACTAACCTCGGTGGGGTAGTGACGAGGAATAGTCAAGACACCTACTGGTAAAATGAAATGAATACGATGTGATAATAAAATATCGAGATAAAGAAAACGAGGTAATATCAACAGCGGAGGAAAATCAAAATACAAACAGTAGGGACAATAAAGGGAGAACACGGGTAGTAACGAACGATAACCAAGTAAATCAACACTAACATAAGAGGAACAGAGACAACTAAGAATGTATTCAAATAAAGAAGTCAATGCCAACTCAATCAATCACATCATGTCTAATACCCAATCCCGACCATCTCAATCCTCGGTTTCTCATATCATAATCTCAACTTCCGAACCTTCAGAACACATGGCACCTTGTGCCTACATATTGTTCCATCTCACTTTAACAACAAAATTCACATGCTATACAATACATAATGTCTGTACAAATGCACTCAAGATGTTCAAAAAGTCTCATTTACATAATGTAAAGTAAATTACAATTTCTAAACTAACTAGGAAAACCAGCGAGAAAAGTTGAAGTTATTTTTAGAAATCATTTGAGTAAAGAAAGTACCCCTTTCAATTAAAATACAACATCAAATGAATTATTACCTTTAACATGGGAGTTAATAACTTAGAACTTAGTAGAAATTTCTTTTTAAGTAAAATACAACCCCAGATGGTTTAAGGGAATATAATTGGGAAACTAATTGAATTAAAGATGTAACAATTATTTGAAGTTAGAAGTATTGAAATGTATATATAATAAATACGGCGAGGTATCGAAAACACTGTAGGTTCCAACACAAAGGATCACGGCAGTAAAGGAATTTAAACAGTTAAAATACTTGAATTGATAGCAACAAATAAACACAGCAACAGAAAGTGCACGGCATCACCCTTCGTGCTTTAACTCTCAATCCTCACCATGCAATCAATAATAGAAATGTGCACGGCATCACCCTTCGTGCTTTATAACTCTTTCTCACCATATGAATCATATAACTGTGCATGGCATCACCCTTCGTGCTTTATCACTCTTCCTCACCAAATGAATAATATAAATGTGCACGGCATCACTCTTCGTACTTTATCTCTCTTTCCTCACCATATGCATCAATATAAATGTAAATGTGCACGGCATCACCCTTCGTGACTTATCACTCTTCCTCACCCAAACAGTAGAAACATCAATA
Organism: Nicotiana attenuata; assembly: GCF_001879085.1. Classification (NCBI taxonomy): domain Eukaryota; kingdom Viridiplantae; phylum Streptophyta; class Magnoliopsida; order Solanales; family Solanaceae; genus Nicotiana; species Nicotiana attenuata. The sequence goes on along the minus strand of NW_017670477.1, from coordinate 247,169 downwards.
TCCCGGCAAGGGAATCAATCAATAGAAACAATAACATCCCGGCAAGGGAATCAATAATAGAAACAATAACATCCCGGCAAGGGAGTCAACAATAGAAACAATAACATCCCAGAAAGGGAATCAACAATACATAATAAGGGTCACGGAAAAATCAAGAAGCACGATAACCTCAACAAAACAACAAGACGTAATAAGCCCGTGATAACTACACCGGTAACCACAACAATTGGATATGTAACATATTTGCACGAAGTCATAGAGGAACTTACAATCAAGGAGTATCAAAACAATAAGGAAGGCAATCACTTCAATTAAGGCAGTAAGGGTCAATGTAACACGTAGAATTAGAAGAAAGCTAATAACATCATATGGAGCATATAGAGGCAATTTAAGCAATTGGGAAACCCAATCATAATGGGCTACTTTCCACATAATGAACATAAGGACCTAAGACCCCCAGAGGAAATTTCCCACAAATAAATCCGAGCACACACTCGTCACCTCGCATGAACGGACTACAATTACCATAGAAGACTCAAATCCTAAGGGGAAGTCCCCCACACAAGGTTAGGCAAGATACATACCTCAAAGACGACAAACCGATACTCAAAAATGAACTTCTCGGGTGAAAAGACCTCCGGACGGCTCAAATCTAACCAAATTAACTTCAAAGCACAAATAAAACACATAAGAAACTATTCCGGATCACAAAGTCTCAATCTTTAACAGAATTCAAAAATCAGTTCAAAAGTCGACCCCTGGGACCGCACCTCGGAAGCCGGCAAATTTTACAAAAATCGAATACCCATTCCGATACGAGTTCAACCATAAAAAATTCATCAAATTTCGATACCATTTGGTCCCTCAAATTATGATTTTTCATTTTTGAAATTTCCTTCAAAAACCAACATTTCTCCCAGCCCAAAACACAAATTAAATGATGAAAAAGAAGATAAAATCATGAAATATGTTAGATTCTAGATGAAGAACACTTACCCAATCGATTTGTGTGAAAACCCCTCAAAGAATCGCTCAAAACCGAGCTCCACAAGTCAAGATATGAATAAAATGGTCTAACCCTCGATTTGGGAATATATTTTGCCTGCCCAGGGGTTGTTCTTCGCGTTCGCGACCTTTCTCTCGCGTTCACGATGAGTAAATTCCTCGTCAGCAATTTCCGAACTCATTTCAGACAGCCTTTAGTATAATGGCCATAACTTTTTGCACACAACTTCAAATGACAAATGGTTTGATGTTCTGAAAACTAGACAGCAAGGGATATTGTCTCATAGGTTTCTCATTTTCTCAGTCATTATATATTGCGAGATATAAGCTTCCAAAGTCAACCCTGTGCAGCAGAGATTTTCGAACTCTTCCCAGACAGCCTGTAGTGTAACTGCCATAACTTCGTGTACACAAATCTAAATGCCAATTAATTTACATTTCTGAAAACTAGACACAAAGGATACAACTTTCATTTTTGGATCATCTCCAAATTCCTTATAGATTGTGAGATATGAGCTTCCGAAGTCAGACCTGTCCAACCGAGATTTCCTTCTTCGCGTATGCGAGTGTCTCTTCGCGAACGTGAAGAACAAACTTCCAGAAGCCAAATTCATCTTCGCGAACACGAGAGGCTCCTCGTGAACGCGAAGAACAACACCAGATATCAGATAATCATCATCCAAAGTTGCCCAAAATGATTCGAAACACACCCGAGTCCCTTAGGACCCCATCTAAACACATAAACAAGTCCTATAACCTAACATGGACTCGCTCGAGATCTCAAGTCATATCAAACAATGCCGAAACAACGAATCACACCATTAATCGAACTTAGGAACTTTCAAACCTTCCAACTTCTAAAACTCATGCCGAAACCTATCAAATCAGCTTGGAATGACGCCAAATTTTGCAGACAAGTCCAAAATGACATAACGGAGCAGTTCCAACTCTCGGAATCGCATTCCGACCCCAATATCACAAAAGTCAACTATGAGTCAAACCTCTCCATTTACCAAACTTCAACTTTTCCAACTTTCGCCGAAACACCTCAAATTACCCTACGGACCTCCAAATACGAATCCGGACGCGCGCCTAACTCTAAAATCACCATACGAAGCTGTTGAGATCACCCACGACCCAAAAGTCCAATTCCGGTCAAATTCTTACCGTTTAAATTTCCAAAACCAGTTTCCTTCTTCCAATTTGACTCTGAATCATCCGTTAACTGAATTCAACCACGCACTCAAGCCAATACACATATTATAAAGTTTCTCGAGACCTCAAACTGCCGAACCGGGTGCAATTGCTCAAAACGACCAGTCGGGTCGTTACATCCTCCTCCACTTAAACATACGTTCGTCCTCGAACGTGTCCGGAGTCGTTCCAAATCCCTCGAACCACTGCATGAGCTCACCATACATACACTCGGGGTGATTCCCCATCACCGAACCGAAGCAGAACTGACAATGCAACTTACTGAAGGTTTCATCTCCTTCTTAGCCCATAACCTTAGAACAGAACCCAAACCTCATCATCTGAAATTTACCATAGGATTCGAATTCCACATCATCACACTGCAAGAACCTTAACAAGCTGAATCAAGCCAATATTCCAATCCAGAATAGAATCACATGCTGCTCCACACAACTCAAATGCCCGAAGCAATAACCTCTGACCACCATAGCCGTTCAATAACATCCTGGATGCCGGCAATACACTTCACATTGAATATAACCTTGTTCCGAACCTCCAAATCACTGCTCATGATAAAGAAACATACAGGAACTCATAGCCGCCCATGAAGACAACAAGTCAAGAAGCTCTCTCGCCCGCCAATGCCCATCACCCAAATCTTAGCAGAAACACCCTCATACTTCTAAACGCTCCTCACCCCCGATACCATAGTACTAATCTCAGGTCTACGAACCTCATCTCAGCCAATACAAGCAACCCAACTAACAGTTCATCACGGAACCACGCAAATTCTCATGTTACACCATTCGTACACCAAACCAACAATAACTCAATTATGCAGCTGTAACGACCCAGCTGGTCGTTTTTGGAATTTACGCCCCGATCCCCTATTAACTGTTTTACCCAAGTTTATTTCTGCTATTTTGATTTGCCGGGATGTTCGGTCTTGAATTTCGGAGAGTTTTGGGACACTTAGTCCCCAAATGAGAGCTTAAGTGTTGGAAAACTTATCATAGTCGGAACAGTGTGAAGACGACCTCGGAATGGGAATTCGATGGTTCCGTTAGGTGATTTAGGGGTAGGGAGCGTGTTCGGAATGTATTTTGGAGGTCCGTAGCTAATTTAGGCTTGAAATGCCGAAGTTTAAATTTTTGAAGTTTCCGGTCCAATAGTGAGATTTTGATCCGAGGGTCGGAATGGAATTCCGGAAATTTCAGTAGCTCCATCATGTCATTTGGGATGTGTGTGCAAAATTTCAGGTCATTCGGACGTGTTTTGGTTAGGTTTCTGATCGAAAGCGTATTTTAAGAGAATTTGAAGTTCTTAGGCTTAAATCCTTGATTAATTCGAGTTTTTGACGTTGTTTTAGGTGGTTTAAGGATTGGTACAAGTTTAAATGATGTTATGGGATATGTCCATAGGTTTGGTTGAGGTCCCGGGGGCCTCGGGTGTGTTTCGGATGCTCAACGGGGCATTTTTGTGTTGAAAAGAGTTGCAGATTTTCTCTTCAGTTCTGCTGCAGGTTTTCCTTCTCTGCGATCGTAGCTTCCACTCCGCGATCGCATAGTGTAATTTCGAAGGGTGATAATTTTTTTCTGCGCGATCGCAACAGCTGGTTCGCGATTGCGGAAGTCAGCCTTTCCCTTCTTCGCATTCGCAAGTGTTCTCCCGCGTTCGCATAGTAGAAATTAGGAGCTGGTACTTCATTGCAATTTCCTCTTCGTGATCGCGTGGCACTGTTCACGATCGCATAGGTCTATTTCTCTCTCTTTTGCGATCGCATGGCTTGGGCTGCATTCGCGTAGGCTATTTTCTGAGCCTTTAAATTTTACTCTTCGCGATCGCATTTCCCCTCTTGCGATCGCATAGAACCAAATGCCTGGGCAGATATAAACATTTCAAAATGAGGGTTTAGCCATTTTTACCAAAACTCAAGCTTGAGAGCTCGGATTTGAGGGAGATTTTGAGGGTTTTTCAGGGACAATGATTGGGTAACGATTCTAAACTCCTTTTTACTTGTAACCCACTAATCTAAGCGTAAATTCCTCCTTTAATTTCGGATTTTGAATGAAAAATTGATAAAACTTCATAGACCGAATTATTGAGTTTTGAGTGGGTGTTTGACCTTCGATTTGAGAGATTTTTATATGGTTAGACTCGTGAGAGTACGAGGGTTCTGAAAATGTTAATTTCATCCGATTCTGAGACGTTGTCCTGATGGGCGTTTTGGTTATTTTACCCAATTTCGCGTCTTTGCTTTGAATTAAATCGTAGAATCAGTTGCTTGAGATGTTATTTACAATATGTAATTGAATTGAATAGATTTGGGCCATTTGAAGTCGGATACTCGTGGCAAACGTGTGGTTCCGAGTTGATTTTGGAGTCGGTTCGAGGTAAGTGGCTTGTCTAACCTTGTGTGGGGGACTTTTGCCCTTAGGATTGATACTGTGGTAATTGAAATGCCTCGTGCATGAGGTGACGAGCGCACACTTGTGCTAATTTTTGGAAATCCGGTTTTTCTTTAAAAATATCCTTGAATTGTGCTCCTCTTTTCCCTGCTTACACTGTTTGGATATTAAACCTGCGGTAGATTAGAGAAGCATGTCTACTTGACTAATTGTTTTATCTGTCTTAACTGTCTCAATTGCACTACGTGAATCATGCTAGGTTAGGATTACCTGTTTCACTTTGATCTGAAATTGATTGGATTGAATTTTGTTGTTGCTGTGCATTTACTTTGGGACTACGGAACGGTATTCCGGGAGATCCCCCTGCACTTTATTTTGGGACTACAGGACGGTATCCCGGGAGCTCCCCTATATATTTACCTTGGGACTACGGAATTGCAATCCGGTAGATCCCCCTGCACATTTATGAGTTGGACTAGGGGACTGCACCCGGGAGATCCACTGGACATGACATTTATATTTGGGGACTACAGGACGGTATCCTGGGAGATCCCCGCTGTTATCTCGGAACTGAGTTATGTTCTTTTACTGTGTGTTGCTTGCCATTACAATAATTGTTGTTGTCCTTTATATCTTGTGTTATTTAATTACACTGTCATTTCACACTGTTAAACTTGTATCCTATTTAACCTCAGTAGGGCCCTGACCTTCCTCGTCACTACCCAACCGAGGTTAGGCTTGGCACTTACTGAGTACCGCTGTGGTGTACTCATGCCCTTTCTGCGCATGTTTTTCATGTGCAGATCCAGGTACTTCTACCCAGGCGTATCATCCTTGAGGCAGGGAGCATTTCGGAGACTTCGAGGTACATCTGCCGCGTCCGCAGACCGAAGAGTCTCCTTCTTTACTCTATCTTTAGTGTTAGCCCTTCTAACGTACTATTGATGTAGACATTTCTGGAGATTAGAGCACTTTACTGATTCCATTTAGCTTGTGTTCCCGTGAGTTTCCGGGTTTTGGGATAGTAATGTAGGCTGCTGTGATGTGGAGTTGTATATGCCGAGCGGCATTTTATATATTGTTTCTCCTTTAAATTGTTCTGTTTTGTCTATTATTCCACAAGTTAGTTATGTTTCTGCATGGTTAGGCTTACCTAGTTATAGAGACTAGGCGCCATCACGACATGTTCACGGTGGGTGAACTGGGGTCGTGACAAGTTGGTATCAGAGCTCTAGGTTCATAGGAGTCACGGAACACAGGCCAGTTTATTAGAGTCTCGCTGATCGGTACGGAGACGTCTGTACTTATCTACGAGAAGCTATGTAACTGTTAAGAATAAATTCCACTTCATTTGATTTCCTTGTCGTGCGAGATTCTTGATATCACCACTAAACTTCTATCTTTCTATTCTCTTACAGATGGTGAGGACACGCGCTACCCGAGAGGATCAGGCACCTGCGCCCCCTACTGCAGCTGTCAGAGGTCGGGGCCGGGGTAGAGGCCGAGGACGCGCTCGTGGTGCAGCCAGAGCACCCGCGCGAGCTGCCGCCGAGGCACCACCAGCAGTACCAGCCGGAGTCCAGACACCCGATACGTCTGCCACTACTACTCCAGCACTCCAGGAGACTTTGGCACAGTTTATGAGTATGTACACCACTCTGGCTCAGGCAGAGTTGCTTCGCCTTGCTGCAGCCACATCCCAGGCCGGGGGAGGAGTACAGACTCCCGCTGCCCGCACTCCTGAGCAGCGAGTGCATGTTGAGCAGGCCCCAGAGGTTATACATGCGCCGCCTGCAGTACCAGTTCAGCCCGAGGATAGGGCAGCGGCTTCAGAGGATGAGCAGCGGAGACTTGAGAGGTTCAAGAAATATGATCCTCCGGTATTTAGTGGGTTAGCATCAGAGGATGCCTTGGGATTTCTGGAGGAGTGCTACCGTATTCTCCGCACTATGGGCATATCAGGATCGAGCGGGTTTCCTTCACTACTTTTCAGCTTCGATGAGCCGCCTATCAGTGGTGGCGTGCTTATGAGTTAGACAGTCCGGACGAGGCAGCTTCCCTGACTTGGGCTCAGTTTTCAGACATGTTCACGAGGGAGTATGTTCCCCAGAGTCTTAGGGACGCCTGGCGCGCGGAGTTTGAGCGGTTGCGCCAGGGTACTATGACCGTTTCAGAGTATGTTGTCCGCTACATTGACTTGGCTAAACATGCCCCAGCGTTGTTTTCTTCAGTCCGCGAGAAGGTTCGTCGGTTCATTAAGGGGTTTATTCCTAGCATCAGATCTAGCATGGCTCATGAGTTAGAGACGGATGTGTCTTATCAGCAGGCGGTGAGCATTGCTAGGAGGATTGAGGGTATGCACGCTAGGGACAGGGAGGAGAGGGAAGCCAAGAGGTCTCGAGAGTCGGGCCATTTTTCTGGTGCCCGTGCCCCAGCTGCAGGTCGTCATGGTAGGGGTCATATGGGTCACCCCGTTCATTCAGCTCTTCCAGCAGCCAGTGATATTCCAGCTCCACCTAGGCCTCAGGAGCCTTATTATGCACCTCCAGTCTCTAGTGCGCCTCCTGCACGGGGTGCTTCCAGTGGTCAGTCCAGCAGACCTGGCCCGAGCCAGTCACAGCCGCCACGTCCTCCCAGAGCTTGTTTTGAGTGTGGTGACACACGCCATGTGGTGAGGGATTGCCCCAGACTTGGGAGGGCTGCACCCCCACAGACTCCTCAGCCACAGCAGGCCCCGCAGAGCTCTCAGGCTATGGTTCCAGCACCAGCTGCCACTCCACCGGCCCAGCCAGCCAGAGGTGGAGGTCGGGGAGGTAGAGGTCGCCCTCGAGGGGGAGGCCAGGCCAGATATTATGCCCTTCCAGGCCGTACTGAGGCCGCCGCCTCCGATTCTGTCATCACAGGTACTATCTTGGTTTGTCACAGAGATGCATCGGTTCTATTCGATCCAGGCTCCACTTACTCTTATGTGTCTTCTTATTTTGCTCCGCATTTGGGGGTACCTCGGGATTCTTTGAGTTCCCCAGTTTATGTTTCTACTCCTGTGGGAGATTCTCTTGTTGTGGACCGCGTTTACCGGTCATGTTTGGTTATTCTTGGTGGTTTTGAGACCAGAGCTGACTTATTATTGCTCAGCATGGTTGATTTTGATATTATTTTGGGCATGGACTGGTTGTCGCCCCATTATGCTATTCTTGATTGTCACGCCAAAACCGTGACGCTGGCTATGCCAGGTATACCGCGTATTGAGTGGAGGGGTGCCTTAAGTCACACTCCCAGTAGAGTTATTTCTTTCCTTAAGGCTCAGCGTATGGTTGAGAAAGGTTGTGATGCGTACTTAGCTTATGTGAGAGATGCCAGTATGGATACTCCTTCTGTTGATTCAGTCCCAGTAGTACAGGATTTCCCTGATGTGTTTCCAGCTGATCTTCCGGGCATGCCACCTGATAGGGACATTGATTTTGGCATTGATCTGTTGCCGGGCACTCAGCCCATCTCTATCCCTCCGTACCGTATGGCTCCTCCTGAGTTGAAGGAGTTGAAGGAGCAATTGCAGGAATTACTTGATAAGGGTTTTATTCGGCCCAGTGTATCGCCTTGGGGTGCTCCTGTGTTATTTGTGAAGAAGAAGGATGGTTCTATGCGCATGTGTATTGATTACCGCCAGTTGAACAAGGTTACAGTGAAGAACCGTTATCCTTTGCCTCGTATTGATGATCTGTTTGACCAGCTTCAGGGCGCACGGGTGTTTTCTAAGATTGATTTGCGCTCAGGTTACCATCAGTTGAAGATTCGGGAGCCAGATATCCCGAAGACTGCCTTCAGGACTCGGTATGGTCATTACGAGTTCCTTGTTATGTCTTTTGGGCTGACCAATTCCCCAGCAGCCTTCATGCATCTGATGCACAGTGTATTCCGGCCATATCTTGACTCTTTCATCATTGTCTTTATTAAGGATATTCTGGTGTATTCCAGGAGTCGGGAAGATCACGAGCAACACCTGAGGACAGTGCTTCAGACTCTTAGGGAAAAGAGATTATATGCAAAGTTTTCAAAATATGAGTTTTGGTTGGATTCCTTGGCATTCTTGGGTCACGTGGTATCGAGTGAGGGCATTCGGGTGGATCCGAAGAAGGTAGAGGCAGTGCAGAGTTGGCCCAGACCATCCTCAACTACAGAGATTCGCAGTTTCCTTGGCTTGGCGGGCTACTACCGTCGTTTTGTGGAGGGGTTTTCATCGATTGCAGCCCCTATGACTAGATTGACCCAGAAGGGTGCTCCATTTCAGTGGACAGAGGAGTGTGAGGCGAGCTTTCAGAAGCTCAAGACAGCCCTGACTACAACCCCAATTTTGATATTGCCTACCGGTTCGGGGTCTTATACTGTCTATTGTGATGCCTCAAGAGTTGGCCTTGGAGCGGTATTGATGCAGGACGGTAGGATGATTGCCTACGCATCCAGACAGTTGAAGATACACGAGAAGAATTATCCTGTCCATGATCTTGAGTTAGCTGCCATTGTTCATGCCTTGAAGATTTGGCGTCATTACTTGTACGGTGTGCCTTGTGAGATATATACTGATCACCGGAGTTTGCAGCATCTGTTCAAGCAGAAGGATCTTAATTTGCATCAGAGGAGATGGCTAGAGTTGCTGAAGGATTATGACATCACTATCTTGTATCACCCGGGTAAGGCCAATGTGGTGGCCGATGCTTTGAGCCGCCGGGCAGAGAGTTCAGGGAGTTTGGCTTATTTACCAGCAGCAGAGAGGCCTATGGTGATGGAGCCCTAGCCAGCTAGTTTGTGAGATTGGATCTTTCGGAGCCCAGCCGGGTTCTAGCTTGTGTGGTCTCTCGGTCTTCCTTGTTTGATCATATCAGGGAGCGGTAGTATGATGACCCTCATTTGCTTGTCCTCAAGGACAAGGTGTTGCATGGCGATGCTCGAGATGTGACCATTGGTGATGACGGAGTATTGAGGATGCAGGGTCGAGTTTGTGTACCCAATGTCGATGGGCTTCGGGGGTTGATTCTAGAGGAGGCCCACAGTTCGCTGTATTCCATTCATCCGGGTGCCGCGAAGATGTATCAGGATTTGAGGCAGCACTACTGGTGGAGGCGGATGAAGAAGGATATAGTTGGGTTTGTAGCTCGGTGCCTTAATTGTCAGCAGGTGAAGTATGAGCACCAGAGACCAAGTGGATTGCTTCAGCAGATAGAGATTCCGGAGTGGAAGTGGGAGCGGATCACCATGGACTCCGTATATGGACTCCCACGGACTTTGAAGAAGTTCGATGCCATTTGGGTTATTGCGGATCGGCTGACCGAGTCCGCGTATTTTATCCCTGTGTGTATTGCCTATTCCTCGGAGCGGTTGGCGGAGATTTATATACGGGAGATTGTCCGTCTGTATGGTATTCCAGTTTCTATTATTTGAGACAGAGGTACTCAGTTCACATCGTGGTTCTGGAGAGCCGTACAACAAGAGTTGGGTACTTGGGTGGAGTTGAGCACAACATTTCACCCTCAGACGGACGGACAGTCCGAGCGCACTATTCAGATTCTTGAGGATATGCTCCGTGCATGCGTGATTGAGTTTGGAGGTTCTTGGGATCAGTTCTTGCCATTAGCGGAGTTTGCCTACAACAACAGCTATCAGTCCAGCATTCAGATGGCACCGTACGAGGCCTTATATGGTAGGCGATATAGATCTCCGGTGGGTTGGTTCGAGCTGGGTGAGGCCAGATTACTGGGCACAGATTTGGTTCAGGATGCTTTGGAGAGAGTCAAGGTGATTCAGGATAGACTCCGTACAACCCAGTCCAGACAGAAGAGTTACACGGATCGGAAGGTTCGTGATGTTTCCTACATGGTTGGAGAGCGGGTTCTGCTTCGGGTTTCGCCTATGAAAGGCGTTATGAGATTTGGGAAGAAAGGGAAGTTGAGTCCGAGGTTTATTGGCCCTTTTGAGATATTGAGGCGAGTTGGGGAGGTTGCCTATGAGCTTGCCTTACCTCCCAGCCTGGCAGGGGTTCATCCGGTATTTCATATTTCGATGCTCCGGAGGTATCACGGTGATCCGTCACACGTGTTGGATTTCAGCTCAGTCCAGTTGGAGAAGGATCTATCTTATGTTGAGGAGCCAGTGGCAATATTGGACAGGCAGGTCAGGAAGCTGAGGTCAAAGAACATTGCGTCCGTGAAGGTTCAGTGGCGGGGTCAGCCGGTCGAGGAGGCGACCTGGGAGACCGAGCAGGATATGCGCAGCCAGTACCCTCATCTTTTCACTACTTCAGGTATGTCTTTGTGCTCGTTCGAGGACGAACGAATATTTAAGTGTGGGAGGATGTAACGACCCGGTCGGTCGTTTTTGGAATTTAAGCCCCGATCCCCTATTAACTATTTTCCCCAAGTTTATTTCTGCTATTTTGATTTGCCGGGATGTTCGGTCTTGAATTTCGGAGAGTTTTGGGACACTTAGTCCCTAAATGAGAGCTAAAGTGTTGGAAAATTGACCATAGTCGGAACAGTGTGAAGATAGCCTCGGAATGGAAATCCGATGGGTCCGTTAGCTCCGTTAGGTGATTTCGGGGTTGGTAGCGTGTTCGGTATGTATTTTGGAGGTCCATAGCTAATTTAGGCTTGAAATGCCGAAGTTTGAATTTTTGAAGTTTCCGGTCCAATAGTGAAATTTTGATCCGAGGGTCGGAATGGAATTTCGGAAGTTGCACTAGCTCCGTCATGTCATTTGGGATGTGTGTGCAAAATTTCAGGTCATTCGGACGTGTTTTGGTTAGGTTTCTGATCGAAAGCGTATTTTGAGAGAATTTGAAGTTCTTAGGCTTAAATCCTTGATTAATTCGAGTTTCCGACGTTGTTTTAGGTGGTTTAAGGATTGGTACAAGTTAGAATGATGTTATGGGATATGTCCATAGGTTTGGTTGAGGTCCCGTGGGCCTCGGGTGTGTTTCGGATGCTCAACGGGGCATTTTTGTGTTGAAAAGAGTTGCAGATTTTCTCTTCAGTTCTGCTGCAGGTTTTCCTTCTCTGCGATCGCAACTTCCACTCCGCGATCGCATAGTGTAATTTCGGAGGGTGATGATTTTGTTCTACGCGATCGCAACAGCTGGTTCGCGATCGCGGAAGTCAGCCTTTCCTTTCTTCGCGTTCGCAAGTGTTCTCCCGCGTTCGCATAGTAGAAATTAGGAGCTGGTACTTCAATGCAATTTCCTCTTCGCGATTGCGTGGCACTGTTCGAGATCGCATTGGTCTGTTTCTCTCTCTTTTGCGATAGCATGCCTTGGGCTGCATTCGCGTAGGCTATTTTCTGAGCCTTTAAATTTTACACTTCGCGATCGCATTTCCCCTCTTGCGATCGCATAGAACCAAATGCCTGGGCAGATATAAACATTTCAAAACGAGGGTTTAGCCATTTTTACCAAAACTCAAGCTTGAGAGCTCGGATTTGAGGGAGATTTCGAGGGTTTTTCAAGGACAACGATTGGGTAACGATTCTAAACTCCTTTTTACTTGTAACCCACTAATCTAAGCGTAAATTCCTCCTTTAATTTCGGATTTTGAATGAAAAATTGATAAAACTTCATAGACCGAATTATTGAGTTTTGAGTGGGTGTTTGACCTCCGATTTGAGAGATTTTTATATGGTTAGACTCGTGAGAGTACGAGGGTTCTGAAAATGTTAATTTCATCCGATTCCGAGACGTTGGCCTGAGGGGCATTTTGGTCATTTTACCTATATTCGCGTCTTAGCTTTGAATTAAATCGTAGAATCAGTTGCTTGAGATGTTATTTATAATATGTAATTGAATTGAATAGATTTGGGCCATTTGGAGTCGGATACTCGTGGCAAACGTGTGGTTTCGAGTTGATTTTGGAGCCGGTTCGAGGTAAGTGGCTTGTCTAACCTTGTGTGGGGGACTTTTCCCCTTAGGATTGATACTGTGCTAATTGAAATGCCTCGTGCGTGAGGTGACGAGCGCGCAGTTGTGCTAATTATTGGAAATCCGGTTTTTCTTTAAAAATAGCCTTGAATTGTGTTCCTCTTTCCCCTTCTTACACTGTATGGATATTAAACCTGCGGTAGCTTAGAGAAGCATGTCTACTTGACTAATTGTTTTATCTGTCTTAACTGTCTCAATTGCACTACGTGAATCATGCTAGGTTAGGATTACCTGTTTTACTTTGATCTGAAATTGATTGGATTGAATTTTGTTGTTGCTGTGTATTTACTTTGGGACTACAGAACGGTATTCCAGGAGATCCCCCTGCACTTTATTTTGGGACTACGGGGCGGTATCCCGGGAGCTCCCCTGTATGTTTACCTTGGGACTACGGAATTGCAATCCGGGAGATCCCCCTGCACATTTATGAGTTGGACTACGGGACTGCACCCGGGAGATCCACTGGACATGACATTTATATTTGGGGACTACAGGACGGTATCCTGGGAGATACCCGGCTGTTATCTCGGAACTGAGTTATGTTCTTTTACTGTGTGTTGCTTGCCTTTGTAATAATTGTTGTCGTCCTTTATATCTTGTGTTATGTAATTACACTGTCATTTCACACTGTTAAACCTGTATCTTATTTAACCTCAGTAGGGCCTTGACCTTCCTCGTCACTACCCAACCGAGGTTAGGCTTGGCACTTACTGAGTACCGCTGTGGTGTACTCATGCCCTTTCTGCACATGTTTTTCATGTGCAGATCCAGGTACTTCTACCCAGGCGTATCATCCTTAAGGCAGGGAGCATTTCGGAGACTTCGAGGTACATCTGCCGCGTCCGCAGACCGAAGAGTCTCCTTCTTTACTCTATCTTTAGTGTTAGCCCTTCTATCGGACTATTAATGTAGACATTTCTGGAGATTAGAGCACTTTACTGAATTCCATTTAGCTTGTGTTCCCGTGAGTTTCCGGGTTTTGGGATAGTAATGTAGGCTGCTGTGATGTGGAGTTGTATATGCCGAGCGGCATTTTATATATTGTTTCTCCTTTAAATTGTTCTGTTTTGTCTATTATTCCACAAGTTAGTTATGTTTCTGCATGGTTAGGCTTACCTAGTTATAGAGACTAGGCGCCATCACGACATGTTCACGGTGGGTGAACTGGGGTCGTGACAAGTTGGTATCAGAGCTCTAGGTTCATAGGAGTCACGGAACACAGGGCCCAGTTTATTAGAGTCTCGCTGATCGGGTACGG
>NW_017670477.1:220442-230909 GCF_001879085.1 Nicotiana attenuata | reverse complement strand
TGGCAGCTACCTTGCAGTCTCCAATTAAAGCCGGCCTGAACTCAACGATCACCGCGCTCTAACTTACCTGGATCTGCACATAAAGTGCATGGTGTAGTATGAGTACAACCACCTCAGTAGTAACAGAAATAACTAAGGAACTGAGCAGTAGTGACGAGCTGAGCAAAATAGTCCAATTATTTTTCACAATTTTAAAAATAACAGGAATAAACAGGTAAATTCCATATCTCAGTAAATGCCACAAAGAAATTTAACAGACAAATACAGCAACAGCAAAAGTAAATGCAACCTCACAACAATGTCACTACATCACTCAGCACTCGCACTCAGCACTCAACACTCAACACTCAATACACTCAACACTCTGCGCTCACTGGGGTGTGTACAGACTCCGGAGGGGCTCCCAAAGCCCAAGCGCTAAGCACGGACAACTCACGTGCTACCATATCAATACCCGGATCCGCACGGTCAACTCACGTGCTACGCGGACAAGTCAAGCGCTATGGTATCAATACCTGGACCCGCACGGTCAACTCACCTGCTACGTGGACAACTCACGCGCTATGGTATTAATATCCTCACAACCAAGCCCTCGGCCTCACTCAGTCATGTACCTCACTAGCCTCACCATCATCAACAAATAAGGGAACACAGCCCACATCAAGTATCACAGCATATTAGCAAATAATAGAGACTGAGGTAAACATGTACAATAATTTCTATGATTGAGTACAAATAATGTGAGCATGAATAAAGGCTAAAGCATGATCTCTAAACATGAAGGCAGACAAGTTCAACAACAAGTAAACACATAACCACAGATAATAGCTTTTAGGTCTGGCCTCACGGGACGGACCAAGTCTCAATCCCTCGCGGTGCACACCCACACGCCCGTCACCTAGCGTGGGTATCACCACCAAACAATCACATGATATCAATTTCTCCGGGTTTATACCCTCAAAGCCAGAGTTAAAATTGTTACTTACCTCAACAGCGTAAAATCCTACTCCGGGATGTCCTCGTCCCTCGACTCGGTCTCCAAAAGCTTCGAATCTAACCATATTCAGAATACTACTATCAACATAGTCTAAAGAATCGAATTACACAATAAAAACTACATAAACATGCCAAACATCCGAAATCGGCCAAAAGTCGGCCCCCGGGCCCACGTATCGGAACCAGTCAAAAATAGAAGAATAATAATCCTCATCCTCTCCCGAGTCTAACCATATAAAATTTGTCAAATCGGACTCCGTTTGGTCCCTCAAATCCTCACTTAAAACTCTCCAAAACTCAAACCCTAACTCCCTCAATTTTACTTTGAAATCATCAATCAAATCCCAAAAACGAAGATGGACTCATAAATTATAATCAAAATCGAGTAGAGAACACTTACCCCAATCCATATGGTGAAAATCGCCTCCAAAATCGCCAAAATCCAAGCTCCCCAACTCAAAATATGACTGAATGAACAAACCCTAGTTTTGTATATTTTTCTACCAGTTATTCTTCCTCGTTTCTCGTGCCAAACAATCTCGAAACTCGTATTTTATGCCTCCAATGGATTCCTTGTGAAATTCTAGTCAAGTTAGGCTTTTGAATCACTCAATTTGACCTTATAACGAAGGAGATATGTAGGTTTTAATATTTGCAAATAGTGCAGATTTTTAATTACGCTGTCAGTGGCAATTTCGTAATTAATCTGAAAAATCTAGCAACCTAATTCTTAGTAAAATGACTATAAAATTCTCACACTATGTCCAAATTCGACGATTCTTTTTGCTACCGGTCCGTAATTACAATACGGATCTAATGCTTCAATCAAAAAAGAAATCGGAGCTCATTTGTTCAATATGATATCATTTATGCTTGAAGAAACGGCGTCGAAACATAAGAAAAACGAGCGCAACACAACCCAAACCTATTCAAAACTCATCCGAGGCCCTCGAGACCTCAACCAATAATTCCAACAATCACTACCCGAACTTAGTCAAACCTCCGAAACACCCAAAATAACACCAAAATACCAAATCAACCTCGAATTCAAGCCTAAGAACTTCTAAACTTCCAACTTATGCCAATTCAAGCCTAATTCTACCACGGACCTCCAAATTATATTCTAGACACATTCCTAAGTCTAAAATCACCCAACGAAGCTAACCGAATCATAAAATTCCAAATCCGAATTCTTTTGCTCATAAGTCAACTTCCGGTTGACTTTTCTAACTTAGTTTTCTAATTAAGAGACTAAGCGTTCATTTCACTCCAAAACTACTCCGAACCCAAACCTACCAACTCGATACAACTCAACACAACTGAACAACATATAAATAAGCATAGATGGGGGAAATGTGGCTATAACTCTCAGAACGAACGATCGGGTCGTTACAACTGACTTCAAATTAAATAACTCTCAATAAATCACAATTCCCAAAACCGTTGGTACAAGTCATAAGCCTTTCTAAAAGTAGTCATACAAAATAAATACAACACTGTTCCAGAACGACAAGGAATCAATGGAATGTAAGTACAAACGAAGGTGACTCCGAGGCCTGCGAACGAGCAACGGGTTACCGTGAGTCTCCACCGCGACGACCCGTACAGCTACTATTGATCAATGCCTGGATCTGTACACAAAAAATGTATAGAAGTGTAGTATGAGCACACCACGGCGGTGCTCAGTAAGTATCAAGACTAACCTCGGTGGGGTAGTGACGAGGAACAATCAAGACACCTAGTGGTCAAATGAAATGAATAGGATGTGATAATAAAATATCGAGATAAAGAAAACGAGGTAATATCAACAGCGGAGAAAAATCAAAATACAAACAGTAGGGAGAATAAAGGGAGAACACAGGTAGTAATGAACGATAACAAGTATTTCAACGCTAACATAACAGGAACAGAGACAACTAAGAATGTACTCAAATAAAGAAGGCAATGGCAACTCAATCAACCACGTCATGTCTAATACCCAATCCCGGCCATCTCAATCCTCGGTTTCTCATATCATAATCTCAACTTTCGAACCTTCAGCACACATGGCACCTTGTGGCCACATATTTTTCCATCTCACTTTTAACAACAAAATTCACATGCTATACAATATATAATGTCCGTACAAATGCACACAAGATGTTCAAGAAGTCTCATTTACATAATATAAAGTAAATTACAATTTCTAAACTAATTAGGAAAACCAGCGAGAAACGTTAAAGTTATTTTTAGAAATTATTTGAGTAAAGAAAGTACCCCTTTCAAAAAAAGTCAACATCAAATGAATTATTACATTTAACTTTGAGTTACATTTAACTGAGTTAATAACTTAGAACTTAGTAGAAATTTCTCTTTAAGTAAAACACAACCTCACACTGTTTAAGGGAATATAATAGGAAAACTAATTGGATTAAAAATGTAACAATTATTTGAAGTTTTAAGTATCGAAATGTGTGTGTGTGTATATATATATATATATATATATATATATATATATATATATATATATATATATATATATATATATATAAATACAGCGGGGTATCGAAAACACTGTAGGTTCCAACACAAAGGATCACGACAGTAAAGGAATTTAAACAGTTAAAATACTTGAATTGATAGCAACAAATAAACACAGCAACAGAAAGTGCACGGCATCACCCTTCGTGCTTTAACTCTCAATCCTCACCATGTAATCAATAATAGAAATGTGCACGGCATCACCCTTCATGATTTATCACTCTTCCTCACCATATGAATCATATAATTGTGTACGGCATCACCCTTCGTGCTTTATCTCTCTTCCTCACCATATGCATAAATATAAATATAAATGTGCACGGCATCACCCTTCGTGCTTTATCACTCTTCCTCACCAAGTGAATAATATAAATGCGCACGGCATCACCCTTCGTGTTTTATCTCTTTTTCCTCACCATATGCATCAATATAAATACAAATGTGCACGACATCACCCTTCGTGCTTTATCACTCTTCCTCACCCAAACAGTAGAAATAGCAACATCCCGGCAAGGGAATCAATCAATAGAAACAATAACATCCCGGCAAGGGAATCAATAATAGAAACAATAACATCCCGGCAAGGGAGTCAACAATAGAAACAGTAACATCCCGGCAAGGGAATCATAAATACATAATAAGGGTCACGGAAAAACCAAGAAGCACGATAACCTCAACAAAACAACAAGACGTAATAAGCACGTGATAACTACACCGGTAACCACAACAATTGGATATGTAACATATTTGCACGAAGTCATAGAGGAACTTACAATCAAGGAGTATCAAAACAATAAGGAGGGAAATCACTTCAATTAAGGCAATTAAGGGTCAATGAAACACGTAGAATTAGAGGAAAGCTAATAACATCATATGGAGCATATGGAGACAATTTAAGCAATTAGGAAACTCAATCATAAAGGGCTACTTTCCACATAATGAACATAAGTACCTAAGAACCCTAGAGCAAATTTCCCACAAATAAGTTCGAGCACACACTCGTCACCTCGCATGCACGGACTACAATTAGCATAGAAGACTCAAATCCTAAGGGGAAGTCCCCCACACAAGGTTAGGCAAGATACTTACCTCAAAGACGACAAACTAATACTCAAAAATGCACTTGTCGGGTGAAAAGACCTCCGAACGACTCAAATCTAACAAAATTAACTACAAAGCACAAATAAAACACATAAGAAACTATTCTGAATCATAAAGTCTCAATCTTTAACAGTATTCAAAAATCGGTTCAAAAGTAGACCCCCGGGACCGCACCTCGGAAGCCGGCAAATTTTACAAAAACCGAATACCCATTCCGATACGAGTTCAACCATACAAAATTCATCAAATTCCGATACCATTTGGTCCTTCAAATCATGATTTTTCATTTTTGAAATTTCCTTCAAAAACCAACATTTCTCCCAACCCAAAACACAAATTAAATGATGAAAAAGAAGATAAAATCATGGAATATGTTAGATTCTAGATGAAGAACACTTACCCAATCGATTTGTGTGAAAACTCCTCAAAGAATCGCTCAAAACCGAGCTCCACAAGTCAATATATGAATAAAATGGTCTAACCCTCGATTTGGGAATATATTCTGCCTGCCCAGGGGTTGTTCTTCACGTTCGCGACCCTTCTCTCGCGTTCGCGATGAGTAAATTCCTCGTCAGCAATTTCCAAACCCATTTCAGACAGCCTTTAGTATAATGGCCATAACTTTTTGCACACAACTCCGAATGACAAATGGTTTGGTGTTCTGAAAACTAGACACTAAGGGATATTGTTTCATAGGTTTTTCATTTCCTCAGTCATTATATATTGCGAGATATAAGCTTCCAAAGTCAACCCTGTGTAGCAGAGATTTTCGAACTATTCCCGGACAGCCTCTAGTGTAACTGCCATAACTTCTTGTACACACATCTAAATGCCAATTAATTTACATTTCTGAAAACTAGACACAAAGGATACAACTGTCATTTTTGGATCATCTCCAAATTCCTTATAGACTGTGAGATATGAGCCTCCGAAGTCAGACCTGTCGAACCGAGATTTCCTTCTTCGCGTATGCGAGTGTCTCTTCGCGAACGCGAAGAACAAACTTCCAAAAGCCAAATTCATCTTCGCGAACACGAGAGGCTCCTCGTGAACGCGAAGAACAACACCAGATACCAGATAATCATCATCCAAAGTTGCCCAAAATGATTCAAAACACACCCGAGTCCCTCGGGACCCCGTCTAAACACACAAACAAGTCCCATTACCTTACACAGACTAGCTCGAGATCTCAAATCATATCAAACAACGCCGAAACGATGAATCACACCATGAATCGAACTTAGGAGCTGTCAAACCTTCCAACT
Source organism: Nicotiana attenuata (assembly GCF_001879085.1). Lineage (NCBI taxonomy): Eukaryota > Viridiplantae > Streptophyta > Magnoliopsida > Solanales > Solanaceae > Nicotiana > Nicotiana attenuata. The sequence continues at coordinate 225,027 of NW_017670477.1, read as the reverse complement.
TCCAAAACTCATGCCGAAACCTATCAAATTAACCCGGAATGACGTCAAATTTTGCAGACGAGTCCAAATTGACATAACGGAGTTGTCCCAACTCCTGGAATCTCATTCCGACCCCGATATCACAAAAGTCAACTATGAGTCAAACCTCTCCATTTTCCAAACTTCAAAATTTTTCCAACTTTCGCCGAAACACCTCAAATTACCCTGCGGACCTCCAAATCTGAATCTGGACGCGCGCCTAACTCTAAAATCACCATACGAAGATATTGAGATCACCCACGACCTATTTTGGGGTCGTTTACTCAAAAGTCCAATTTCGGTCAAATTCTCACCGTTTAAATTTCCAAAACCAATTTCCTTCTTCCAATTTGACTCTGAATCATCCGTTAACTGAATTCAACCGTGCACGAAAGCCGATACACATATAATAAAGTTGCTCGAGACCTCAAACTGTCGAACCGGACACAATTGCTGAAAACGACCAGTCGAGTCGTTACAGGCCAGCTTCAACTGCATCAGCTTCTCTCCGTTCTCCTTCCGCCATCTTTACACTTTGCTCCACTTTATGTAGTTCACTTTCAAAAGAATTGTTGATGTGTCAGTTGTTCTTTCTTTCCACTCTTCCTCCTCGATATTAAACTGCCCCAGTTCCCCTCTCTTTTCAAACCCCCTGAAATCCATATAACAATTATTTTCTAAAATTTAATTTACCTTAACACTTACTTAGCCCTAACAAACTTCCATAAAATTAGAATAGAACTAACTCTAATTTGAGGTCAGCTTTCTCATCCACGAATTGCAACTTCTTCACCCGAAAAAGACGAAGACAAAAGGATAGTAGAAAAAATAGACCGCAAGTGGATATAGCGAGTTTTTTTTTTTGGGATAGGTCATCAGCTTCCACTATCGCCGCAGCTCAAAACAATATCAAATTCAGATCTTCGTCACTGGTTTTCTCCATGAAGGATAGCAGACGATTTCGACAATGATGTTGTTGATGTATCCGAAGTTGGATATTTTGATGAGTGGTTTGCTTGCGTTTTCCAGTGCCTTAGCTCAGGTGACTGAAAAAAATTGTTCCCTTGCCTGCCGCCATTTGGGTGGGGTGGAAGAAGAAACGGGTTTAAAAAGGGAAATGATTCTGACCGGGTAATGGGTTATTTGAATGGGTATGAGTTTTGGGTTGTTTGAATGGGCATGACCGGGTAATGAGATTCGGGTTGGTATTTGCCTAGTTGGCATATTAAGTGAGGGTCCTACTGCCATGTTGTAAATCTGTTAGGGTTAGGGACGATTTTTTATACTTTATTAACGGTAGGCGTATATTTGTACCGAAAATAGAAACGGGTATAAACGTGACTAATTTTCAATAGTATAGGGACAATTTTAATCTTTTTCCCTTTTATAATTGCCTATGCAATTTTACCACATATGGTCAAAGGCATGGGTGCTTAGGCACCCACCGATGCCAATGTGGATCCGCCGCTGTATGAAAATATGGTAGAGTGTAGTAGTTTAAGTATTACAACTAGGGGTGTACATGGACCGGGTTGGTTCGGTTTCTATCAAAACCAAACCAAACCAATTATATCGGTTTGGATTGGTTCGGTTTTGTCGAATTTTTCGGGGTTTCGGATTTTTTGTTACTTACATATTATTTCAATCTTACATTGTAAATATTTGATAAGTAAATATCTATTTAGTATAAATATAAAAAATTGACAAAAATATTATCGATTAAAATATTCTTATGGGAGAATTCTTTTAGTTAACACATAATAGTTATTTTTTCGGTCGTCTGACAATAATTTTTCGTTGATATACACTTTCAGGTTAACCGAATTTAGTAATTAAATATAAAATCAATATGATACCTAAATATTAATAACCACTTCACATTCCAAAAAGATATAAGAATTTAATAGATCTTAACATATGATATAAATATGGAAGAACAAAGAGCTAGACGCATTTCAGTAACACTTTATAAGAAAGTGATCATACAACCCATTATTTAAGGTCAATAAATATGGAGCACTTCATATTCTATTAAATTTTATATCCCGCAAGAGAATCCCAAATATTTCTAGACATTTTTAAAGAAAATTCTATATAAAATCTTTAAAGTATATATAAAAATTATATATTTATATGTCGAGTTGGTTCGGGTTATTTTATTCAATACCAAACCAAATCAAACTAAACCAAGTTGGGTTTTTTAATCGGTTTGTTTTGACTTTTCGGTTTGGTGTGATTTTTCGGTTCAATTTGTACACCCCTAACGACAACTACTAAACTCACGGAACGTATCTTTTTTTAAAGTAATATATTTTTTACAAGACATAATGCTTTTAACTTCATATGATAATATTATTATTTATATTGGTAAGAGTTAATTTAAGGTAATAAGATATTAGTTATGTGTTTGTAATACATTATCTTCGATCTTGTTGCAAAATATTTTATTTATTAGTATGGAGGTTTGAGTATTTTCATTCAAAGTTATAATGTACTTTTAATGTTAAAAAATAGGCAATATTCTTTCCTTCTTTTTTTATAAAATGTTTGTACTTATTTCTTTTTACTATAAAATACAAAATTATCTAAGAAAAACTAAAATCATAAAATCTACTACTAAGCCTAAAGCAAAGATTTTACTGGCCTACCCTTGAGCTATCACATTCATGTCACAACGCGGATTTTCCACCATCGGAAGTCGTGATGGCGTCTACTCGTAGAAGCTAGGCAAGCCACGAAATTTAGAAATCTTAACCTTTTCATTTTTAATACTTTTAACTACTGGTGATAACAGGTGATAAACAGTAAAATAATAGCGGAAGACGAAAATTTAAGCGGAAGACTTAGACAAATATAATACCAAATCAATACGAAAAGCCAACATATGTCTCTACCCAGAAACGGATGTCACAACATTCACGGATTGTCTATGAATACTACATACAGATGTCTGAAGAAAAGAAATACAGTCTGTCTCGGATTCAAATGAAAACAGAACATATAAGTAGATAGAAGAGACGCCGGGCCTGCGGCCGTCTGCAGGGCTACCTCGGGATCTCTGTGGACTGAAGGCTGGCTCCCCAAGTGCTACTGCTCGAAAGCTGCTCCGGTATCTGCACATAGTGCAGAGTGTAGCATCAGCACAATCGACCCCATGTGCTGGTAAGTGTCTGGCCTAACCCCGGCGAGGTAGTGACGAGGCTAGGACCAGACCTAGATAAACCTGTGCAGTTATATAGTATACAGCGAAAAATAACAGAAATAGCAGTTTAAATAGGAGGGGGGGTACATGCTTCAGGGAAATATATCAAATCCAGCAAAAACTCAAGAGAAATATGAAAGAACAGCTCAGAATCTACAACACAAACAATGATAATAACGCTGTTGCGGCGCGCAACCCGATCCAATATAACATTTAACACTGTTGCTGCGTGCAACCCGATCCAAACTTAATATTATTGCGGCATGCAACCCGATCCATATATAGTATTGTTGCGGCATGCAACCCGATCCATATTTAATATTGTTGTGGCTTGCAACCCGATCCATATTTAATATTGTTGCGGCCTGCAACCCGATCTAAATTTAATATTAACAACAATAATACCAAGTGTCCCGGCAAGGGATCAACCATAAACTACATTATCCCGGCAAGGGATTCAACACTAAAGAAAAATACGTCCCGACAAGGGAGAATCAGCTATAATCAATCTTACTTCAACTTCTACTCATCTCAGCTAACACCAATACCCAATCATAAGTACTTTCCACGAAACAAACTCAATTCTTACTCAAGATCGAGAATCATCAATTAAAGCATCCGTAGTATCTTTTAAGAACATAACAAATTGCAATTTAGGACTCACGGTCATGCTCGACGCCAACGTACAGATACTCGTCACCATGTATATACGTCGTACTCAACAAGAAACAATTAGCAAGTAGGAATCAACTCCTAATCCCTCAAGCTAAGGTTAGACCGAACACTTACCTCAAACTTCCACGGCCAACTCAAGCCTCAAACACCGCCTTTCCTTTGAAATTCGGCTCCAAATCAATCGTATCTATACATAATTGACTTGATAACATCAATAAATGCTAAACAATTCAATTCCAATGCTTAATTATAGTTTTTTAATCATTCTTCCCAAAAATCCAAAAATTAACCCCGGGCTCGCTTGGCCGAAACACGCGGTTCAGACCAAAATCCGGTCCCCATTCACCCACGAGCCCAAATATATAATTATTTTCAGAATTCAACCCCCAAAACGAGGTCTAAATCACAATTAACCAAAAAGCCCTAATTCTACCCAAATTCCTAATTTTCTACCCTTAATCACATGTTTTAAGCATAAAAATCTAGTGGGTGTTGATAAAAATGGAAGAAAACAAGTTGAAGATTACTTACCCAAGAGGTTATGGTGAAGAAATGCTTCAAAAATTGCCTAAGAGCTTTGGAGAAGAAGAGGTTTATGAAATTTTGTAAAAATCCCGTAAGTGTTCTGTTTTGGGTCTTTTAAAAATAACTGGGCGAAATTACCCTTCGCGTTCGCGACAGGCTCATCGC
>NW_017670477.1:205649-218537 GCF_001879085.1 Nicotiana attenuata | reverse complement strand
TGCTGCGATTGAGTACCCACCAACCTCGGACAAGCCCTCCTGATATGACCATACTCACCACACTCATAGCATCCACCTGAACGCTGCGGCTGAGGGAACTGAGACTGACCCTGGCAACTTGAATGACCACCTCGAAAACTCTGGAGCGGCGGTGCACTGATAGGAGCTGGTGGTGCACTGTAGGGCTGCTGATCAGAATACTCCGTGTGAGAACCACGGTCACTTGAAGCACCGTGAGAAACCTGGAGTGCTTACTGAAAAGGCATAGGAGGATGGACTCTATCATACGAATCCCTGCCTCCAGACGAGGCACCACTAAATCTGCCTCACTGGCGGGGTCTCTTGTCTGCCCTGTGACCACCCCCCTGTGATAATACCATCTCAACTCTCCGGGCCAAATTGGCCGCCTCCTGGAAGGATATCTCACTCCCAGCCTCTCTGGCCATCTGAAGACGAATCGGCTGAATGAGTCCATCAATGAACCGTCTCACTCTCTCCCTCTCAGTGGGAAGCATAATAAGAGCATGGCGAGCCAAATCAATGAATCTGGTCTCGTACTGGGTGACTGTCATGGATCCCTGCTGGAGGCACTCAAACTGCCTCCGATAGGCCTCTTGCTGTGTGATAGGGAGAAACTTCTCCAGAAATAGCTGCGTGAACTACTCCCAGGTCAAGGCTGGCGATCCTGCTGGTCTAGCTAAGCAATAATCCCTCCACCAAGTTTTGGCAGATCCAGACAAGCGAAATGTGGCAAAATCGACCTCGTTGGTCTCAACTATCCCCATGTTCCGAAGAACCTCGTGACAGCTGTCCAGATAATCCTGGGGATCCTTAGTAGATGCACCGCTGAAAGTGGCAGTGAAGAGCTTGGTGAACCTGTCCAATCTCCACAAAGCATCGGCAAACATAGCTGCACCATCACCGGTCTGAGCTACCACACCCGGCTGAACTGCTCCAACTGGCTGAGCCGCTAGAGTCTGAAATTGGGGAGCTACCTGCTCCGGAGTGCGAGTAGCAGGAGTCTGGGCTCCTCCTCCAGCTTGAGAGACGGCTGGTGCTGCAGGAAGTAAACCTGCCCTGGTTATACTCTCCATAAGGCCCACTAGACGGACCAGAGCATCCTGAAGAACTGGGGTAGCAATAAACCCTTCTGGGACCTGAGCTGGGCCCACCGAAACTGCTGGAGCCGGAACCTCGTCGTCAAAGTCAACCTGAGGCTCCGCTACGGGGGCTGCTGTCTGGGGCTGAGCTCTGCCGTTGCCTCGCCTCGCCCTCTGCCCCTCGTGGGAGCTGCTACTGGGGGCTCGGGCTGCTGATCGATAGATGAGGAAGCGCGTGTTCTCGCCATCTGCGAAAGAACAGAGTAGAAATTCAATTAGCATTGAGAAACCAAACCGCACGACAAGAAAGAACAAATGTGAAGTTTTCCCAACTCTGTAGCCTCTGTGGGATAAATACAGACGTCTCCGTACCGATCCCTCAGACTCTACTAAGCTTGACCATGAATTATGAGACCTATGTAACCTAGTGCTCTGATACCAACTTGTCACGATCCGGATTTCCCACCCTCGGGAGTCGTGATGGCGCCTACTCGTAGAAGCTAGGCAAGCCACGAAATTTAGAAATCTTAACCTTTTTCATTTTTAATACTTTTAACTACTCATGATAACAGGTGATAAACAGTAAAATAATGGCGGAAGACGAAAATTTAAGTGGATGACTTAGACAAATATAATACCAAATCGATACGAAAAGCCAACATATGTCTCTACCCAAAAACCGGTGTCACAACATTCACGGACAGTCTATGAATACTACATACAGATGTTTGAAGAAAAGAAATACAGTCTGTCTCGGATACAAATGAAAACAGAACATAAAAGTTGATAGAAGAGATGCCGGGCCTGCGGACATCTGCAGGGCTACCTCGGGATTTCTGTGGGCTAAAGGCTGGCTCCCCAAGTGCTACTGCTCGAAAGCTGCTCCGGTATGTGCACATAGTGAAGAGTGTAGCATCAGCACAATCGACCCCATGTGCTGGTAAGTGTCTGGACTAACCCCGGCGAGGTAGTGACGAGGCTAGGACCAGACCCAGATAAACCTGTGCAGTTATATAGTATACAGTGGAAAATAACAGAAATATCAGTTTAAATAGGAGGGGGGTACATGCTTCAGGGAAACATATCAAATCCAGCAAAAACTCAAGAGAAATATGAAAGAACAGCTCAGAATCTACAACCCAAACAATGATAATAACGCTGTTGCGGCGCGCAACCCGATCCAATATAACATTTAACACTGTTGCGGCGTGCAACCCGATCCACTCTTAATATTGTTGCGGCGTGCAACCCGATCCATATTTAGTATTGTTGCGGCGTGCAACCCAATCCATATTTAATATTGTTGCGGCGTGCAACCCGATCCATATTTAATATTATTGCGGCATGCGACCCGTTCCAAATTTAATATTAACAACAATAATACCAAGGGATCAACCATAAACTACACTATCCCGACAAGGGATCAACCATAAACTACACTATCCCGACAAGGGATTCAACAGTAAAGAAAAATACGTCCCGGCAAGGGAAAATCAGCTATAACCAATCTTAGTTCAACTTCTACTCATCTTAGCTAACACCAATACCCAATCATAAGTACTTTCCACGAAACAAACTCAATTCTTACTCAAGATCGAGAATCATCAATTAAAGCATCCGTAGTATCTTTTAAGAACATAACAAATTGCAATTTAGGACTCACGGTCAAGCTCGACGCCAACGTACAGATACTCGTCACCATGCCTATACGTCGTACTCAACAAGAAACAATTAGCAAGTAGGACTCAACTCCTAATCCCTCAAGCTAAGGTTAGACCGAACACTTACCTCAAACTTCCACGGCCAACTCAAGCCTCAAACACCGCCTTTCCTTTCGAATTCGGCTCCAAATCAATCGTATCTAAACATAATCGACTTGATAACATCAATAAATGCTAAACAATCCAATTCCAACGCTTAATTATAGCTTTTCAATCATTCTTCCCAAAAATTCAAAAATTGACCCCGGGCCCGCTTGGTCGGAACACGTGGTTCGGACCAAAATCCGGTCCCCCATTCACCCACGAGCCCAAATAAATAATTATTTCAAGAATTCGACCCCAAAACGAGGTCTAAATCACAATTAACCAAAAAGCCCTAATTCTACCCAAATCCCTAATTTTCTACCCTTAATCACATGTTTTAGGCCTAGAAATCTAGTGGGTGTTGATAAAAATGGAAGAAAACAAGTTGAAGATTACTTACCCAAAAGGTTATGGTGAGGAAATGCTTCAAAAATCGCCTAAGAGCTTTGGAGAAGAAGAGGTTTATGAAATTTTGTAAAAATCCCGTAAGTGTTCTGTTTTGGGTCTTTTAAAAATAACTGGGCGAAATTACCCTTCGCGTTCGCGACAGGCTCATCGCGTTCGCGATGAGTCAGGCCTGAAGACCTTCGCATTCGCGACATTGGGCTCGCGTTCACGGAGCTTTAACCCCTCGAGTCCTCGTGTTCGCGGACCAGTGGCCACGTTCGCGATGAACAATTTGGTGACCCCTCCCCAGAATCTTACGCGTTCGCGAGTGCAAGGACGCGTTCGCGAAGGGTCTCCCCCCCTCAGCTTCGCGTTCGCGTCTCGAGCTTCGCTTTCGCGAAGAAGAAATTGGGCACCTGGGATACTTGCCTTGCGCGTTCGCGAGTGGCCCACGCGAACGCGAAGAACAAAATCCCTAGGCACTGAACAGCAGAAAACCTGTAACTTTTTAAGTTCCAAAAACTTCCCGAAACATATCCGAAACATACCCGAGCCCTCGGGGCTCAAAACCAAACATATGTACTAACTCAATAACATCATACGAACTTATCCGTGCGATCCAATCGCCAAAATAACATCATAAACATTGAATTAAACCTCAAAATCCATGAATTCTTTCAAACTTCATAAAGCATCAAATTTTCCATTTAAAGTCCGAATTGCGTCAAATGACATCCGTTTTTTTACCAAATTTCACAGGAACGTCTTATATCGTATATAAGACCTGTATCGGGCTCCGGAACCAAAATACGGGCCCGATACCATCATGTTCTAATAAAATTTCATTTCAAATTACTTTAAATAATTTCAGAAAATAATTTTCTTTAAAAATTCATTTCTTGGGCTTGGGATATCGGAATTCGATTTCGAACATACGCCCAAGTCCCATATTTTCCTACGGACCCTCCGGGACTCTAAATGAGAATTACAAGTGTCATGACCCCAACCCCGGTCGTGATGGCGCCCAACACAATGCTAGGCAAGCCCGACCATTTCAGCACTCTGAATCCCTCACATAGAGTTCGTTACCAATTAACAGGGTTCAAATACCAAATTAACATAAAACACAAGTCTGAAACAGTGGATACAATGGGCGGAAAGAACGTAATAACATCACTACAAGCCCACCGATCCGGTGTCACGAGTCAAGAGCCTCTAATACAAGTCTGAGAAACAGCCTAAACAAAAGATAGTCTAAAATACTGAAAGTAAAGAGGATAGAGGGAGAAATCGAGTCTGCGGACGCCATGCAGCTACCTCGATGACTCCGGTGAGATCTGAACAGCAGAGACAGCTCAATCTACGCCTCCGGAATACCTGTATCTGCACACATGGTGCAGGGAGTAATGTGAGTACTCAGACTCAGTGAGTAATAGCAATAAATAATGACTGACGGAAAGAAATCTCGTAAAGAGCACTAAGCAGTTCTATATCAAGCAGTAAGAACATTTAAACAGCAACTAAATGAAGAAGCCAGGAAAAATCCTTTAAGCCAGTACCCAACTCATTTATTTCTCACAATAACCGAAATCATAGTATACCGCTGCGGCATGCAGCCCGATCCGTATAAATATACTGCTGCAGCATGCAGCCCGATCCATAATATATATATATATATATATATATATATATATATATATATACTGCTGCGGCTCGACTGCGCTCACTTGGGGTGTGCAGACTCCGGAGGGGCTCCTACAGCCCAAGCGCTATACTGCTGCGGCGTGCAGCCCGATCCACATAATATACTGCTGCGGCGTGCAGCCCGATCCATATAAGTATACTGTTGCGGCGTGCAGCCCGATTCATATAAGTATACTGCAGCGGCGTGCAGCCCGATCCACATAATATATCAGTCATCCTCACTATTGGGTTCTCAACCCCTCTCAGTCAATATAAACTTCGCCCCTCGGGCATACTAAGATAAGATAGGGATTCCAGCCCTCATATTACTCTCATTTTGGTTTAGCCATTTCAAAGCCAGTTCATATTTTATTAAACAGTTAGAAACATGACTGAGGGTGTGATTTTTAACAAGTAAAGTGAGGTCAATCAGTACAAATGCCCCTACGGGTTCTACAGGTCGGCACAAGGCCCCAAACATGGCTACTAGCCCAAACTATAATGATATTAATTAAGCCTCCGTCAAAAATACAGTAGAATCATCAATCGGGATGGACCAAGTCCAAATCCCCAGCAGTAATAGACCCCACGCTCGACATGCAGCGTGTGTCTCACCTCAACATAGCACTACGTTGTGCAAATCCGGGGTTTCAAACCCTCAGGATATCGTTTATAACTATTACTCACCTCAAGCCGGCCAAAGTCCTAGCTCGCTATGCCCTTGCCTCGCAAATCAACCTCCTCGCGCGTCGAATCTCCAATCACACCTAGTCGAAATCCCCTTCAAATTCCGTCCAAGAGCTCTCAAGGTTGCTTAAAAATGGTGGAAAATGGACTTAAGCTCGCGGAACAAAAATGAGTTTTAAAACCCTTCTGATAACAGTGATTTTCGCATCTGCGGTCCTATTACTGCACTTGCGGCTACCGCTTCTGCGGTTAAAATTTCGCTTCTGCGGATCTTCATTAGACCAACGACCGCTTCTGCGGTCCCATATCCGCATATATGCGGACCCCGCTTCTGCAGTTGATTGTCCGCTTTTGCGGAAACACCAAAGCTTCCATTTTTCGCACCTGCGACTCTGCCACCGCATCTGCTATGCGTCTTCCCTTCCGCATCTGCGAAATCTTCCGTCCAAGCCATAGACTGCACCTGCGAACCTCCTCCCGCACCTGTGCAACCGCATCTGCGGTTCCTTTTCCGCAGATGCGGAAATACCAGATACCAGATATACACAACAATCTCCTAACTCCAAAATTGATCCCGATGACCATCCGAAATCACCCCGAGGCCCCCGGGACCTCAACCAAAAGCACCAACCCATCCTAAAACATCATTCAAACTTGCACCAATCATCAAAACACATCTAACAACGCTAAAATCATCAATTCTCTCCGAATTCAAGCCTAAGTTTTCTCAAAACTTCCGAAATACGCATTTGATCAAAAACCCGACCAAAACACCTCCGAATGATCTGAAATTTTGCGCACACATCCAAAATCACCTAAAAAAGCTACAGCAACTCTCGGAATCCCATTCCGACCCTCGGATCAAAATCTCACCTAACAACCGGAATTCGCCAAAATACTAACTTCGCCAATTCAAGCCTAATTCTACACCGGACCTCCGAAACCAATTCCGATCACGCTCTAAGTCACAAATCATCCCCCGAAGATAACCAAATCACCGAAAATCACATTCGAGCCCTCTAACTCATAGGTCAACATCCGGTTGACTTTTCCAAAACAAGCCTTCCTTAAAGAGACTAAGTGTCTCATTTCCTACCAAAACCAATCCAAATCAACTCGATCACATCAAATACCGACAATGAAGCATAGAGAAACATAAGATGGGGGAAACGGGACGGTAACTCACGTGACGACGGGCCGGGTCGTCACATCCTCCCCAACTAAAACAAACGCTCGTCCTCGAGCGGGTCAAGAAACATACGTGAAGCCTCAAACAGGTGAGGATATCTGCTCCGCACCTCCCGCTCAGTCTCCCAAGTAGCCTCCTCCACGGGCCGATCTCTCCACTGCACCTTTACCGAAGCTATATCCTTCGATCTCAACTTTCGAACCTGACGACCCAAAATAGCCACTGGCTCCACATCATAGGTCAAATCATCATCCAACTGAACAGTGCTGAAATCCAATACATGAGACGGGTCCCCAACATACTTTCGGAGCATAGAAACATGAAATACCGGATGCACGCCCGACAAGCTGGGTGGCAAGGCAAGCTCATAAGCCACCTCCCCAATCCTCCTAAGTACCTCAAAAGGTCCAATGAACCGCGGACTCAGCTTCCCTTTCTTCCCAAACCGCATAACACCCTTCATGGGTGAAACCTTCAGCAAGACCTTCTCACCCACCATATATGACACATCCCGAACCTTCCGGTCCGCATAACTCTTCTGACGCGACTGAGCTGTACAAAGCCTCTCCTGAATCAGCTTCACCTTCTCTAAGGCATCCTGAACCATCTCTGTCCCCAATAACCTAGCCTCGCCGGGCTCGAACCATCCCACCGGAGACCTATACCGCCTCCCATACAACGCCTCATACGGAGCCATCTGAATGCTCGACTGATAACTGTTGTTGTAGGCAAACTCTACAAGCGGCAAAAACTCATCCCAAGAACCTCCAAAATCAATAACACTGGCACGCAACGTGTCCTCCAATATCTGAATAGTACGCTCGGACTGCCCGTCCGTCTGAGGATGAAACGCTGTGCTCAACTCCACCTGTGTACCCAACTCCCGCTGAAAAGTCCTCCACAACTGAGAAGTGAACTGAGTACCCCTATCTGAGATAATGGACACTGGAACCCCATGCAATCGGACAATCTCCCGGATAAAGATCCCTGCCAGCCGCTCCGAAGAATAGGTAGTACATACTGGAATGAAGTGCACGGACTTGGTCAGCCGATCCACAATCACCCAAATCGAATCAAACTTCTTCAAAGTCCGAGGGAGACCACTCACAAAATCCATAGTAATCCTCTCCCACTTCCACTCTGGAATAATCATCCACTGAAGTACACCACCCGGCCTCTGATGTTCGTACTTTACCTGCTGACAGTTAAGACACCAAGCTACATACCCTACTATATCCTTTTTCATCCTCCTCCACCAATAGTGTTGCCTCAAATCCTGATACATCTTCGCGGCACCCGGATGAATGGAATACCGCGAGCTATGGGCCTCCTCCAATATCAACTCCCGAAGCCCATCCACATTGGACACACAAATCCGGCCTTGCATCCTCAACACGCCATCATCGTCAATGGTCACATCCTTGGCATCATCATGCTGAACCCTGTCCTTAAGGACAAGCAAATGCGGATCATCATACTGGCGCTCTCTGATGCGATCATACAAGGAAGACCGAGAAACCACACAAGCCAACACCCGACTAGGCTCCGAAATATCTAATCTCACCATCCGATTGGCCAAAGCCTGGACCTCAACTGCAAAGGGCCTCTCCCCAACTGGAATGTATGCCAAGCTCCCCATACTAACTGCCTTTCGGTTCAAAGCATCGGCCACTACATTGGCCTTCCCCGGGTGATACAGAATGGTGATATCATAATCCTTAAGTAACTCTAGCCACCTCCGCTGCCTCAAATTAAGATCCTTTTGCTTGAATAGATGCTGAAGACTGCGATGATCAGTGAACAGCTCACAAGATACACCATACAAGTAGTGCCTCCAAATCTTTAAAGCATGAACTATAGCAGCCAACTCCAAATCATGAACAGGGTAGTTCTTCTCATGGGGCTTCAATTGGCGAGAAGCATATGCAATAACTCTACCCTCCTACATCAATACACATCCGATCCCAACTCTCGAAGCATCACAATATACCGTGTAAGAACCTGAAGCTGATGGCAAAACCAACACTGCAGCCGTGGTCAAAGCTGTCTTGAGCTTCCGAAAGCTCTCCTCGCACTCGTCCGACCATACAAATGGAGCGCCCTTCTGAGTCAACTTGGTCAAGGGAGATGCAATAGAGGAAAATCCCTAAACAAACCGGCGATAATAACCTGCCAACCCAAGGAAACTACGAATCTCCGTGGCTGAGGTCGGTCTAGGCCAACTCTGAACCGCCTCTATCTTCTTCGGGTCGACCTGAATACCCTCGCTGGACACCATGTTCCCCAAGAAAGCTACTGAGCTGAGCCAAAACTCACACTTGGAGAACTTTGCATAAAGCTTCTCCTCCCTCAATCTCTGCAATACAACTCGCAAATGCTGTGCGTGCTCCTCCTGGCTACGCGAGTACACCAGGATATCATCAATAAAAACAATAATGAACAAATCCAAATACGGCCGAAACACATTGTTCATCAAATGCATGAACGCTGCTGGGGCATTAGTCAGCCCAAAGGACATAACAAGGAACTCATAGTGCACATATCTAGTCCTGAAGGCAGTCTTCATAATATCTGAATCCCTGATCTTCAACTGGTGGTAGCCCGAACGGAGATCAATCTTGGAGAACACCCTCGCTCCCTGACGCTGGTCAAATAAATCATCAATGCGAGGCAGAGGATACTTGTTCTTCACTGTTACTTTGTTCAATTGCCTGTAGTCAATGCACATCCTCATGGTGCCATCTTTCTTCTTCACAAATAGAACCGGTGCACCCCACGGTGACACACTCGGCCGAATGAACCCCTTATAGGAGTTCCTGAAGCTGATCCTTTAACTCTTTCAACTCTGCTGGTGCCATATGATATGGCGGAATGGAAATGGGCTGAGTGCCCGGCACCAGGTCAATACCAAAGTCAATGCCCCTGTCCGGCGGCATGCCCGGCAGGTCTGCATAAAACACATCTGGGAACTCCCTCACAACCGGGACAGAATCAATGCTAGGAGTCTCGGCTCCCACATCCCTCACAAATGCCAAATATGAAAGACAACCCTTCCCAACCATACGCTGGGCCTTTAGGAATGAGATCACCCTACTAGGAACATAGTCAGTCACACCACGCCACTCGATCCTCGGAACACCCGGTATAGCCAAGGTGACTGTCTTAGCATGACAGTCTAGAATAGCATGACACGGAGATAGCCAGTCCATGCCCAAAATAACATCGAAATCCACCATGCTCAATAGCAATAGATCAACTCGGGTCTCCAGACCCCCAATAGTAACCAAACACGACCGGTATACATGGTCTACAACAACTGTATCGCCCACCGGGGTAGATACATGAACAGGTAAGCAAGACACCCTCGGGTCGTACCCAAATGATGAGCAAAATATGAAGACACATAGGAATAGGTGGAACCGGGATCAAATAAGACTGAGGCATCTCTGTGGCAGACTGAAATAATACCTGTAATAACAGCATCCGAAGCAATAGCATCTGTCCTGCCCTGAAGAGCATAAAAGCGAGCCTGACCACCTCCCGATCGACCACCACCCCTGGGGCGACCCCTGGCTGCCTGACCCTCACCCCTAGCTGGCGGGGCGGGTGCTGAAGAAACTGGACCAGAAGATGAGGGCTGACCCCTCTGCTGAGATGAGCTAGCAGCACGACGAGGACACTCCCTCCGCATATGCCCGAACTCTCCACACTCATAGCAACTCCCGGGTGCTGGGAACTGGGACTGAAGGGAACCCCTCGCGCCGGAGTGACTAGCTGATGCACTCGGCCTGGAAGAACCCTGAGCAGATGGAGCACGAGACGAACTCTGTGCTGGAAGAGCGTTGAGAGATGGCTGACTCTGCTGAGAACCCTGATAACCACAACCTGAAGATCCTCCTCGATACTCGGGTCGAGCTGACTGAGCGGGCATGAAAGAACGACCCCGACCCTACTGGAACTGGCCCCTCGAAGGAGCGCCACTGTAACTACCAGAACCTCGAAGCCTCTTGGCCTCCCTCTCATCTCGATCCTGACGGCGAACCGCCTAAATCTCTCGGGCTATAGCAACCACCTCCTAGAATGTGGCACCCACCACTCGCTCCCTAGTCATAAGAACACGAAGAGGATAGGTGAGACCATCAACAAACCTCCGAAACGCTCACGATCTATCGGAACCAACCAAACTGCATGCCGAGACAACTCAGAAAATCTCATCTCATACTGGGACACTATCATATCTCCCTGCCGTAGCCCCTCAAACTGCCTGCGCAGCTCCTCCCTGCGAGACTGCGTACATACTTCTCCAAGAAGAGAGTGGAGAACTCCTGCCAAGTCAAAGGTGCTGCACCAACCGGCCTACGCCGCTCATACGCCTCCCACCAAGTGAAGGCAGCTCCAGTAAACTGAAAAGTAGTAAAAGCCACACCACTGGACTCAAGAATCCCCGTCGTACGGAGCATCCGCTGATATCTGTCAAGAAAACTCTGGGCATCCTCGCCCTCAGCTCCACTAAATGTCGGAGGCTGGAGTCTACCAAACCTCTCGAGACGACACTGCTCGTCCTCGGGCATAACTGGAACCCTTAACTCCTATACTGGTACCACTGGCTGTCTGTAATCCTTGCCCTAACTGCTCAAGTATGCGAGAAGCGGGGGTTTGATTGCCTCCCCCAGCCTGTGAAGTAGCTGATGCTGCTGTAGTGGCCGAAACCACCTGAGCCAGGCCCGTACACACTGTCAAGATCTGAGCTAATGTCTCCTGAAGGCCAGGAATCACTATGGGCACAGCCGGTGCCTGAGCTGGTACTGCTGGAGCCTGATCCGGAACTGGGGCAGCTGGTGGATCAATAGGTGCTCCCCTCGCTGCTCTGCCTCGGCCACGACCACGGCCTCTGGTGGCCTCAGTAGGTGGCACTGGTGGTCGTCCGTCACGTCCGGTAGCTCGTGTCCTCACCATCTGTGAGAGAATAGAATAAGGAGAAATTTAGCACTCAGATCAACAAGTTCGCACGACAAGCCTCTCAAGGAGAAATACAGGCGTCCCCGTACCGCTCCGCGAGACTCTACTAAACCGGCTCATGACTCGCGAGACCTAGTAACCTAGGCTCTGATACCAACTTGTCACGACCCCAACCCCGGTCGTGATGGCGCCCAACACAATGCTAGGCAAGCCCGACCATTTCAGCACTCTCAATCCCTCACATAGAGTTCGTTACCAATTAACAGGGTTTAAATACCAAATTAACATAAACACAAGTCTAAAACAGTGGATACAATGCGCGGAGATAAAACGTAATAACATCACTACAAGCCCACCGATCCGGTGTCACGAGTCAAGAGCCTCTAATACAAGTCTGAGAAACAGCCTAAACAAAAGATAGTCTAAAATACTGAAAGTAAAGAGGATATAGGGAGAAATCGGGTCTGCGGACGCCATGCAGCTACCTCGATGACTCCGGTGAGATCTGAACAGCAGAGACAGCTCAATCTACGCCTCCGGAATACCTGTATCTGCACACATGGTGCAGGAAGTAATGTGAGTACTCCGACTCAGTGAGTAATAGCAATAAATAATGACTGACGGAAAGAAATCTCGTAAAGAGCACTAAGCAGTTCTATATCAAGCAGTAAGAACATTTAAACAGCAACTAAATGAAGAAGCCAGGAAAAATCCTTTAAGCCAGTACCCAACTCATTTATTTCTCACAATATCCGAAATCATAGTATACCGCTGCGGCGTGCATCCCGATCCGTATAAATATACTGATGCGGCGTGCAGCCCGATCCATAATATATATATATACTGCTGCAGCGTGCAGCTCGATCCAATAATAATAGTCGACTGCGCTCACTGGGGGTGTGCAGACTCCAGAGGGGCTCCTACAGCCCAAGCGCTACACTGCTGCGGCGTGCAGCCCGATCCACATAATATACTGCTGCGGCGTGCATCCGATCCACATAATATACTGCTGCGGCGTGCAGCCCGATCCACATTATATATCAGTCATCCTCACTATCGGTCTCAACCCTCTACAGTC
>NW_017670477.1:185574-203507 GCF_001879085.1 Nicotiana attenuata | reverse complement strand
TATAAAAAATATATATATATATATATATATATATATATATATATATATATATATATATAATTTACTATTATTTTTATAGCAGCTATACAATGTCATTTTTCTTAATTTGGGCTCTTCCTGAAGTGAAGCCTTACATTTCTGTTTCTTTTAATTAGGAAATATACTGTAAAATATGATTTTAGTCCTAAGAGAAATTGAAATATAATGTCATATATATGAAACTTAAAAAAATGTAATCATTTCATATAGGAATGATGATACTTCGGATCATGTAATATTTTTTTCATTATTTCAGAACAAAAGAGAGAAAACCCTTCAGAGCGTTCATCCATAGAACATGTATAAACTTCTAGTAATCAATATTAGAAGATTCAAAAGATTACTGAAACGTCCCGTTTAAACACGCTTACCAGAATTTTGAAGTACTTGTTAGAAATTTGAAGCACAAAAAATTGTGACGATCACCAGAATTTTTATTCACAATACTGAAAAATTAAATTAAGCGGTGATTTAGAAAAATTCTAACGAGCGAACTGTAAAATTCTGGTGGGGCTTTTTCTCCATATTTTTGTTACCGGGATCAAAAAATCAATAGTGACCCCAAAGTTTCTTATTTATGTCATTCTCCCCAGCATGAATGGTTCTGTGATTTTGTTCATATCACCATTACTGGACATCATGAAATATTTACTGTCCATCTTTTATCAGCTTCTCTTATTGGTTGTAGAAAGAAGAAGACTTGGCTAAGTGGACATACTGGTTAAAATTTGGAAAGTTGACACTATATAACTGCACTCAAAGAAATAGCCAAAAATAATACACTGCTTTTTTTCCAATTAAGCATGGTACATTATAGTTGGGCCAAGGGTATCAAAGTAGTAATAGTGCCATTGTCACTTTTTTAGTTCATGCAATTGAAAAATAATCACTATAATAAGTGTTTTAAATTCCACATATAACACTCTAGAACATTACAATGGTTATTTTATAACTATAGGAGCTGAAAAGTGGTCATTTGTGAATTTTAGCTCTACTCAGAGCTGGTTTGGTGTCTCTTTTTTTCGGCCGCTAGAATTTGGTATTCTTCGATCCTTCCAACCAAACAACCCTTTACAGATTGACTAAGTCACCAAAGAATTAAAAGATGAGGCCTTTACTTGGCACAACGGGTAGTAATTTGAGCCCAAATTCATTTGACCCGTTCAACTAACCTAAGGTTGGAATGGTCATTAATCTGGCCATATTTTAAACTCAATTCATTTTGAGGGGCTTTTGCATTTATACCCCGTTTTGGAATCACAATTGAACCTATATCTACTTTGCAAAAAGACTTGCAAGACTACCCACTTTTCGATCAACTTCAGACTTATCGGGTCTGAAGTTTTAAAAAAATTAGTTTGAAGTAAAACAATTGCACTTCAGACGCATTTAAGGCCAAATAGGTCTGAAGTGCAACCAATGGTTTCATGCACTTAACGCAGAGGCGGATCCAGGATTTTAAGTTTATGGGTTCCTGTCGCAATTTCAAATTAATATACAATAATAACTGGGTTCACAAATAGATATTTATAGATATTTAATAATTTTTTTAACAAAAATACAGGGTCTACGCAAAAGTTACTGGGTTCCCGGGAACCCGTATCTTACACCCTAGATCCGCCCCTGACTTAAGGTCAATAAGTCTAAAGTGAAAAATTGCACTTCAGATGCACTTAAGGCCAAAAAGTCTGAAATGCAACAAACATTTTCCTACACTTAAGGCCTATAAGCCTGAAGTGAAAAACTAAGGCCAAAAAGTCTAAAGTGCAACCAATGTTTTCATGCACTTAAGGCCATATAGGCCTGAAGTGCAAATTGCCCAGAAACAGAAATTTATTTTTCGAATCTAACAATCCAATATATGATTTAATACCTACATCTACTCCAAACGAGCTCAAATTTGAAACATAACCTCCAAATCATCAAGAACAAACTCCAATAATCAATTTATCAAAACAACAATAAATCTAACGAACTCATTTTGCAATTAAGAAAAAGAAAAAGAAGAAACCCTAAGCAATAGCAAAAAATAAAGCGACACAGCAACTCACCACTGTAAAACAACATAAACTACTTTAAAATATGTTCACAAATACCATATAAAATCATTGTTACCCGAAGAAGAAGAAGAAGAAGAAGAAGAAGACGACCTGAAGTTATTTAAACAGTGGGTACAAGTTTTTTTTTAAAAAAATAGTAGGTACATGTTAAATGGGGCGATCAAATAGGACACCCATACAATTTTTACTATTTTGACCCAACTCATTATCCTCTACATCACACATTATGCCACTCAAATAATATCGGTGGCACTCAAGTACAAGTGCCAACACAACACATTCATTAGTTTAGACTTATCTATTATGACAAATAATCATCTTTTTATACTCACAACAAAACCTATTTCTCTACCCAAAAAAATGGGGAAACAAAATCTTGTACACGGACAAACAGTTATAGCAATGAAAGGCCATCCAGGTACAGGAAAAAGCACATTAGCACACTCCATAGCTAAAATCCTCAAATTCCCACTTATAGACAAAGACCATTTTCGAGATTGCACTAAACCTCTTCAACAAACCCTAATGCTGTCCTCTCCCAACACAGCCATTAATCTTTTAAATGAACTTTCATATGATGCAATGTGGTATGCTGCTTCCACACAACTTGACTTAGGCCTCAACGTAATTGTAGTATCACCACTCTCTCGTTTGTCACGCTTTGAAAGGCTAACTAAACTTGGTGAAAATTATGGTGCAAGACTTGTTATTGTTGAGTGTATGCCTAAAGATTTGGATTTGTGGAAGTGGAGAGTTGAGCATAGGGCTAAGTATGAAAGTTCGAGTGCATGGCATAAACCAACTACGTGGGAAGATATGGAAAAAATGTTGGTGTTAGTGTATTTTAATATTAAAATTATAATACTAAAGTGCATTATTTCTTATGAGATAGTGGTTATAAATTGGCAAGAAAGTGGTCATTATTTTGGTGTAACTCTTGAAACCATTAATGTCATGATCTACCACTAATTACCCACTAAATGTTAAATTTTGTAACCATCAACTCATGTTCTACTATTTTAATATCCCACTACTTTATTATTTATTTTATGAAAGAAATTTTACACCTATAAATAGTGGTGTTTCTTCCTTGTGTTGTAGATGAAAAAAATATAGTAGTGAGAATGAGAAAAGTGTTATGGTGTACATGAAAAAGATGTGGTTGGTATTGTGAAAAAGAGAGAGAAGGAAAAAATCTAAGTCTCCAACTTATTCTCTACAAAAGAGAATATTATTTTTGTTGAAGGAAGGTGTTCATTTTGGTGGAGCTTTGGACTCAACAACTTGTCCAGAGTTTGTTCGAGTCGTACGACGTTGTCGGGCTGTTGTATCCTGGAGGGAACAAGTCAAGAGTATTACTGCTGGACCGGTGAAGATGCTACCGCAGTGGACTTGAATCTCCTTAAAGAGAGCGAGATATCCGCGCCTCAGCCTGAAGATATTTTATTTTATTTATTTATTTATTTATTCAACAGTAATTGTATTTTCACCAACAATTTTAAGGAGATTTAATTTTTTTATGCAGTTAAAAAATAGCGGATAACAAGAAAGAAGTTCACTCTCTATATGAGATTGAAAGGTGAAACAAATTATATGGCGGAGCAAAGGTAAAAATAATAATTTACCTTATATTTTTATGAGTATGTGATTATATTATTTGTAATTTCAAATTTTCATAATTCTAGAAATAGTGGGGGTAAATAATAATAAAAAATTCTTGCATGAAAAATTTGAATATTCATGCATGAGGAAAGTTGATTATCAAAGAGTGTGATAAGTGCATCTATCATAAGTCTTGAAATATTAATGTTTGCCTCTATGTTGATGATTTGCTAATATTTGGCTCTAACATGAATGCGATTGGAGAAACTAAGAGCATGCTGAGTAGCCATTTTGACATGAAAGATTTGGGTGAGGCAAATTTCTGTCTTGGAAAGAAAATTACTAGAACATGTGATGGAATTTTCCTTGACCAGTCACATTATGTTGAGAAAATTTTGAAAAAACTAATTTTATTGATTGCAAGCATGTTGTAACCCCTTTTGATTCAAGTGTTATTTCCTATACAAAGTGACAATGATGTGATAAATCAAAAGGAATATACTAGCTTAATTGGAAGTTTGAGAATATGTGACTGATTACACTTGATTTGATATTGCATACGCAGTAAGAATATTTAGCAGGTTTACAAGCAAGCCAAATAATGAACATTGGCATGCCATAACAAGAGTTATGAGATTGGAACATTTGATTTTTGAGAGGTGGTGCTATTTGTTGGAAATAAAAAAAATTGCTAACTCTACCATGGAGGCTGAGCTAATTGCTTTAGCTTCAGCTAGTGAGGAAGCGAATTGGTTGAGAGATGTATTATTTCTTATTTTGAAAAACCAATTCTTTCTATTTTAATTTATTGTGATAGCACCGCTGCTATTGGTAGAGTATAAAACCGTTACTAGAACGGTAAATCCAGACCCATAACGAGAAAAATATGATATTGTGAGTTATTTGACAAGTGGTACTATTAATGTCGATTAGTGATAATCTTGCAGATCCACTAACCAAGGCCTTGGCAAGAGAAATGGTCTGGAGCACATCGAGGGTGATGGGATTGAAGCCCATAAACTCATAAGTCATATTTGAGGAAATCCAACCTGGGGACTAGAGATCCTACAACCAGGTTCAATGGGAAGAACGAATCATATGATGGCTTGAATTGAAATGCACTATTTTTATTATTATTCCATCCCTATGGTGTGAGTACATTTATCCTGTAATGATTTCCGAGGTTGAGTTTTATTAACTCTTAATGAAAAATCTGTAGCTCGTATGAGTGGGGTGTTAGAGTTATAGGAGCACCCTTGACAGATTTTACCTATGTGAGTGTGGAAGTAGGCCGCTTCCTATGAGAATTGGGCTTGTTCTCAAAAACACTCATGAAAACCGGGATAGCACAAGGCCGTAATGTGCTGGCTAATAAAGCTCATGTCAACACCTTGATTAAAATGTGTAACCAGTGATACTTTATTTCCCTTAATCAGTCATAGTTCAAGTCTGAGACCACTACTGACTCTGGAGTAGAGATTGCTGTTTTACTAAGTGGAGGTTCAATGCAGAGCACACCTTCATTATGCATAATAGAACTCTCTTATTTTAATATTAAAATGAGTGGGGGAATGTTGGTGTTAGTGCATTTTAATATTAAAATTATAATATTAAAGTGCATTATTTCTTGTGAGATAGTGGTTATAAATTGTCAAGAAAGTGGTCATTATTTTGGTGCAACTCTTGAAACCACTAATGCCATGATCTACCACTAATTACTCACTAAATGTTAAATTTTGTAACCATCAACCCATGTTCTACTATTTTAATATCCCACTACTTTATTATTTATTCTATGGAAGAAATTTCACACCTATAAATAGTAGTATTTCTTCCTTGTGTTGTAGATGAAAAAAATATAGTAGTGAGAATGAGAAAAGTGTTATGGTGTACATGAAAAAGATGTGGTTGGTATTGTGAAAAAGAGAGTTAAGAGAAGGAAAAAATCTAAGTCTCCAACTTATTCTCTACAAAAGAGGATATTATTTTTGTTGAAGGAAGGTGTTCATTTTGGTGGAGCTTTGGACTCAACACCTTGTTCAGAGTTTGTTCGAGTCGTACGATGTTGTCGGGCTGTTGTATCCTGGAGGGGACAAGTCAAGAGTATTACTGCTGGACCGGTGAAGATGCTACCGCAGTGGGCTTGAATCTCCTTAAAGAGAGCGAGATATCCGCGTATCAGCCTGAAGATTTTTTATTTTATTTATTTATATTTTCACCAACAAAAGGTGTTTGAAACATGTTGTGATTATGATGTTGGAGAGGTTCCGAAAATTGTTGTGGATACTACTTCTGGACATTTGTTCACTTTTCAAAAAATTAAAACAGTTCCCCCACATATTTTTAAAAAATTCATATAAAGAGGAGTAAGATTTGCTGAATTTGTATGGTCCAAATACAATAAGTTTGGTGCTTTTTGGACTATGAATCAAACTTAGATCAATAAAGTTTAACTCATAGAATTACTGATGAAATATAATATTTCTATGAAATAATAACTCTTATGTAAGACAGAGTTTTATCAATCACATTTTGACCCCGGTAATTTTGCTGTTCAACGCGGTTTTGCGCCCAATAAGCCATGCACGTGCCTGGTTATTCATGAGAGCTCTAGAGACTAAGCCAAAATCTCATAGGAGCGGCCCACTACACTCTCATATATGTGAATTCATCAAGTGTATACTGCTTTTAAATACACCAGCCATAAGGACTATGAATTTCAATAAGAGTTACAACTCAGCTTCTCAATTAGTAGCAGTCAAGCACTCTCTTTTAGTGCATCAGTACCAATATCAACTTGTTATTACCCATGGACCTACTTCATGGGATCTCCAATCACATAGGTTGGGTTACTATCTTTACTGGCAACATGTCGGCCTTAGCCCCATCTTTTTTGAGGTTTGAAGAATTAATTTTTTTCCCACAGGTTTAGTTAGAGGATCGAACAAATTAATTGCTAACTTCACATAATCAATGAAAATTATTCCATCTCTCAGCAGCTGCTTTATGACATCATTTCTAAATTTTATGTGTCTAATTTTACAATTATAAGATTTATTCTTTGCTATAACTATTGTCGCTTGGCAATCACAATGTACAGACACAGGAGGCAATACATCCTTTATTAAAGGGATATTAGTTAAGAAGTTTCTTAGCCACTCAGCCTCAGAACCAACTAACTCCAGAGCTACAAACTCTGATTCCATAGTCGATCTAGCAATGATCGTCCGTTTAGCCGATTTCCACGATATTGCACCACCACCAAGGGTGAATACATAACCACTAGTGAATTTTGTCTCATCTGAATCAGAGATCCAGTTTGCATCACTATACCCTTCTAAAGTAGAAGGAAATCCACTATATAGGATAACATAATTCACGGTTCCTCTCAAATATTTTATTAGTCTAGCTAATGCAGACCAATGTTCTCTGTTGGGATTATGAGTATATCTACTCAGTCTACACACTACATAGGCCATATCACGCCTTGTATAATTCATTAAATACATCAGACTCCCAATAATTTGCGCATATTTAGACTGAGCAACTGGGTCACCATTATTCTTTTTCAATTGCGAGTTAGCATCAAAAGGAGTGCTCACAGACGTGTCATTAAAATATTCAAACTTCTTAAGAAGTCTCTCAACATAATGTTCTTGTGACAACATTATTCCATCTTCACTCCTTATAACGTAAACTCCCAATATTGTATTTGCTTCACCCATCTTTCAAATCAAAATTAGCAGACAGAAATAATTTAGTACTTTGCACAATATTTAAACTTGTGGCAAACATAAGCATTCATTAACATATAGACATATTATCACATAATCATTGTCTACCACTTTAGTAAAAATACATTTATCCACCTCCACTGAAGAAAAACCATCTCTCAATAAGACTTGTTCAAATTTCTCATACCACTACTTAGGAGCTTGTTTAAGGCCATAAAGAGATTTAATTAATTTACAAACTTTATTTTCTTGTCCAGGAATAACATAGCCTTCAGGTTGAACCATATAAATTTCTTATTCTAAATCACCATTTAAAAAAGTTGTTTTGACATCCATCGGTTGGATAAAAAGCTTATGGATAGAAGCTAAGGAAATTAAAACTCGAATATAAGAAATTCTAGTCACCGGTGCAAATGTATCAAAATAATCTATATTTTGCTTTAGAGAAAATCCTTTTGCTACTAACCGAGCTTTATATTTATCTAAAGATCCATCAGGATTAAATTTATTTTTGAAGATCCATTTACAACCAATAGACTTTGCACCAGGAGGTAAATAAGTTAAAATTCATATATTATTTTCCTTAATAGAATCAATTTCAACTTTTATTGCATCTTTCCAATATTTAGCATCTGAAGAAGATATAGCTTCAAAATAATTTGATGGTTCATTATCAACAACAAAAATTTGAAAATCATTTCCATATGAAAAACATTCTTTCCTAGGCCTTTTGCTCCTTCTCACTTCCTCATTATAGGTAACTTTATTATTTGTTTCAACAGGTGTATGAGAAATTTTTACAGACAGTGGATAAATATATTCAAAGAACTAACTATTCTTTGTCTCAATTATAGTATTGCAATCAAGCACATCACTTTTTAAAACAAGAAATCTATATGCAACACTATGTTCAGCATATCCAATAAGCATACAATCAGCAGTTTTAGAACCTATTTTTCTCTTTTTAGGTTCAAGCAACAGAACTTTAGCAAGGCACCCCCACACTTTTAAATATTTCATATTAGGTTTATAACCCCTCCACAATTCACACGGAGTTTTGCCAGTTCTTCTATGTAGTATTCTATTTTGTAAGTGACATGCAGATAATATAGCTTCAGCCCACAAATTATCAGGTGCATTAGAACTAACTAGCATAGAGTTCATCATCTTTTTCAACGTTCTATTTTTTCTTTCAGCTATCCCATTTGACTCGGGTGAATAAGGCGGAGTTACTTCATGAATTATTCCTTCTTTTTCACAAAAAATATTTAAAGATAAATATTCTCCACCTCTATCTGATCTAATTCTCTTGATTCTTCTACTAAGTTGATTTTCAACCTCAGTTTTATAAGAAATAAAAGCATTAACGGAATCAACTTTATTTCTAATAAAATACAACTTAGTATATCTAGAAAAATCATCAATAAAAGTCACATAATATTTTTTACCACCTCTAGTCATAGTCTGCTTCAAGTCGCCTAAATCAATGTGAATTAAAGATAACAATTCAGTTTCTCCATTTACGAAAAAATAGGTTTTTCTAGTACTTTTGGCTTCAGCACATATTTCACACTTGTCAATATTATTTGAGTCTAAACTAGATATTAATCCGAGTGACTGCATTTTCTTTATATATGTGATATTAATGTGTCCTAATCTAGCATGCCATAAAGAGATAGACTCAATTATATAAGCAGAAGCAGATACATTTTCATTGATAACATTAGAAACATAAAGTACAAAGAGTCCTTAGTTACAATAGCCTTTTTCCCACAAACACATTATTTTTGGTCATTATGATCTTATCAGATTCAAATGACACTTTCACTCCGGCTCTTCCCAACAAGCTTACACAAATCAAGTTTGCCCTCATAGTAGGAATATGCAGTACATCAACAAGGGCTAAAGTTATTCCCGAAGTGAGTTTCAGGAGAACTTTACCCTTACCCAAGACTTTGTAGTGCTTGAGTCTCCAAGGTAGACCTTTTCTCTATCGTCCTCTACAGGAATATAAGAGGAAAATGCTTCTCGATTTGCACAAATGTGCCGAGTAGCCCTAGAGTCTACCACTCATTCTTTTGCATGTGCTACAATTTGAGAAATGACAGCTGTAATAATATCACCTCCTTCAGCTAAGTTAGCCTTAGGAGTACTAGTTTTTTCTTTATCATTTCCTGCTCTGTACCTGCACACTGAGGCATGATGGCCTGGTTTTCCACAAAAAAAAACAAGAGCCCTTTTTTCTCTTAAGGTTAGGATTTTTAGGCTTGCAACCTTGAGACTTATTCTCGTACCTTTTGCGGTTGTAGTTGTTGCTTTGCACTAAGTTTGCTTTAAGAGCTGACATCCTAGCTTTGGCAGATTCTTTTCTGTTGATATCTTCAATTAGGATGTGGGTGACAATTTCCTCAATGGTGAAATTTTTTTGTTCGTGCTTTAAGTTATTTTTGTAGTCACTCCATGAGCCAGGCAGCTTCTCAATTAGCACTCCAGCAACAAACTTTTCTGGTAATGGTATCCCCTCGGCCTTCAAGTCTTCTAGAAATTTTTGATATTCGTTTATTTGCACATTCATCTCTTTATCATCTTTCATCTTCCATTGATAAAATTTTCCTACTACAAATTTTTGTTTTGTATCATCTTCAGCAGTGAATTTTTTAATTAAGGCTTCCCAGATAGCTTTTGCTTCCTTGTAACTGCAATACACGTCAAACAGTTCATTTGAAATAGTTTGCAATATAGTATGATGGCATACCTTGTTGGCATGTTGCCATGATTCCACTATTTTATTATTAGTGTTTCGACTAGGTTGTGGATGCAGCGCTGCATGTGCAATACCATGGACATCAAGCAGTGAGAAAATACGTTCTTGCCAACGCTTGAAATTTTCATTGGCGTAAATTTTGATATTCGACACATCTGGAAATGGCCTGGCATATGATAGTGCAACTGGAACTGGGGCAGCGGAGGTAGCGTCAATATTGGTTGTATCAGTAGTATTTTTCAGCATCAGTGGTATTTTGTCAGGACCCCAGTTCGCCCTCCGTGAACTGTCGTGACGGCACCTAGTCTCTACGACTAGGTAAGCCTAAATTTGCAAAATATAACCAACTTGCGGAAGTAAAACAATTTAAAAACAGAAATAAAGCAATAATAGTGGTTAACTGTGCCGCTCGGCATACACCATATATATAACTCAAGCCAATATCCAAATCCAAAACCCGAAAACCCACGAATCACAAGCTAAGGAAAAAGAAATACTACATAGTTCTAACTCCAGAATTTGTCTAATAAGAACAGAAAGTACAGAAGGCTAAATACTAGTAAGCAGGAACGGAAAGGGACTCCTCGGTCTGCGGACGCGGCAGATGTACCTCGAAGTCTCTAACTAGTCCCCTCCCTCAAGAATGGTAGGCCTGAGAAAAAGTACCTAGATCTGCACATGAAAAACATGCGCAGAAGAGGCACGAGTACACCACAACTGTACTCAGTAAGTGCCAAGCCTAACCTCGGTTGGGTAGTGACGAGGAAGGTCAGGGCCCTACTGAGGTTAATAAGATACAGGTTTAACAGAATGAATTAAACAATGTAATAAGTAATACAATTATGAAGGCATCAACAACTACTATAAGGACAAGTAAAATACAGTAAGAGAATACAACACAGTTCCAAAATAATAATCGGGGATCTCCCAGGATACCGTCCTGTAGCCCCCAAACATAAATATCATATCCAGTGGAATCTCCCGGGTGCAGTCCCGTAGTCCAACTCATAAATGTGCAGGGCGATCTAACGGAATGCAGTTCCGTAGTCCCAAAGTAAATATACAGGGGAGCTTCTGGGATACCGTCCCGTAGTCCAAAGTAAACATGTAGGGGAGCTCACGGGATACCGTCCCGTAGTCCCAAAGTAAAACACAGTACAACAACATAAGAATATTCAACAAAGCTAGATTTCGCACTAAGTAAACAGGTAACCCTAGCGTAGCATGCTTCACGTATTGCAATTAAGGCAAATTGAGCAAATAGGCATTTAAGTCTACTAAACATACTTTTCTAAACTAACAACAGGCTAAATACACAAATAATGAAGCAGGAGAGAGGAACTCAATTGAAATACTTAAAGAAAAACCAGATTTTTCAACAATTAGCTCAAGTACGCGCTCGTCACCTCACGTGCGAGGTATTTCAATTAAGGGGAAAGGTCCCCCACACAAGGTTAGAAAAGCCACTTACCTCGAATAAAGCTCAAATCAACTCGAAACCACGCCTTTGCCACGAGTATCCGACTCCGAATGGCCCAAATCTATTCAATTCCATTTCATAATGTAAATAATACTTCAAGAAGTTGATTCTACAATCAAATTCTAAGCGAATACGCAAAATTATGTAAAATAACCAAAACGCCCCTCGGGCCCACATCTCGGAATCGGGTTAAATTTATATTTTCGGAATCCTCACACTCACACGAGTCTATTCATATAAAAATCTCTCAAATCGGAGGTCAAAAACTCAATCAAAACCCAATCTCTTGGTCTAAGAACTTTTCCCTAAACTTCTACCAAAATTTCGAAATTAAATAATGAACTCTTGTTTAGATTAATGGGTTATAAGCAAAAAGAAGTTTAGAATCGTTACCCAATCGATGCCTCTGAAAATCCCTCAAAATCTCGCTCAAATCCGAGCTCCCAAGTTTAAGTTTTTGTAAAAATGGCTAAACCCTCGATTTTGAAATCTTATATTCTGCCCAGACGCGTTCTTCTTCGCGAACGCGAGACTACTATCGCGAACGCGATGTACAAAAATCCTACCGGCCAATTTCCTCTATCGCGAACGCGACACCTTTCACGCGAACGCGAAGCTCAGCTTCCTAGAGCATCGCGAATGCGGTCCACCCACGGGAACGCATAGGCCAAACTTTCAGCTCTACTCCCCAACCCTTCGCGAACGCGGGATGCCTACCGCAAACGCGAAGCACAACCTACCCCTAGCCCCAGCTCCTCTTTGCGAACGCGAGACCCCGCTCGCGAACGCGAAGAAGAAAACCAGAACTGGGCTGCTGCAACTTTTTCTGCAATTTCTCTAAGTTCCAAAATGTCCCGTTGGGCATCCGAAACACACCCGAGGCTCCCTGGACCTCAACCAAAGGCACCAACATATCCTAATACCTTATTCAAACTTGTTCCAACCTTCGGAACGCTCAAAACAACATCAGAACACCTATTTTTCACCGGATTTAACCTTAAGAATTACAAAATCTCTAAAAATACATTTTCGATCAAAAAGTCTACCAAACCTCGTCCGAATGACCTAAAACTTTGCACGCACATCCCAAATGACATAACGGAACTACTGTAACTCTCGAAATTTCATTCCGACCCTCGGATCAAAATTCTCACTATCGAACCGGAAACTTCCAAAAATTCAACCTTCGGCATTTCAAGCCTAAATTAGCTACGGACCTCCAAAACACAATCCGACCACGCCCCTAAATCTGAAACCACCTAACGAAGCTAACGGAACCATCGGATTTCTATTCCGAGGCCGTCTTCACACTGTTCTGATTACGGTCAATTTTCCAACACTTAAGCTCTCAGTTAGGGACTAAGTGTCCCAAAACTCTCCGAAACTCAAAACCGAACATTCCGGCAAATCAAAATAGCAGAAATAAACTTGGGGAAAGCAGTTAATAGGGGATCGGGGCATAAATTCCAAAAACGACCGGCCGGGTCGTTACATATTTGTCATAGTTTCTTAGATTGTAGAAATAACGACACTGGAAATAACAATACTACAATAAAATTATTTGTAAGTAGATACACGAATTGGCTTAAGTCGTGCGGGACACTGTCACTAAGAAACTATTTTAGGAGTGTGAAATATCTCTCCTGGATTAAACAAGCCTACCTCTATTAGGGAGGATACAGGAATCAGCAAAATATTAAATTACAAACTTAGCAATTTAAAAGAGGGAACAAACAAAGTAGACTATAAATATTTTAAGGAGGAAAGAAAAGGAAGCTGAGATGAACGAAAGAGGCAAAGTAAAATGTGTTGATGCTTGATGGCTATTTTGAAGGCCTATTTGTAGGCTAATTGAGAAACTTAGAGCTTGCAAGTGTATGACACTTGTGTTGAACTTCCCATGCAAGTTGTCACATGGATGGACATTTGTCCACTTTTTGGAAATATCACAACAACTTCTTCTTTTTCCTCTTCTTTATTTTTTTCCTTTTCTCTTTTCTTCTTCTTTTTCTTTC
The DNA here is from genome assembly GCF_001879085.1 of Nicotiana attenuata. Classification (NCBI taxonomy): domain Eukaryota; kingdom Viridiplantae; phylum Streptophyta; class Magnoliopsida; order Solanales; family Solanaceae; genus Nicotiana; species Nicotiana attenuata. The sequence goes on along the minus strand of NW_017670477.1, from coordinate 189,813 downwards.
TTCTTCCTTTCTCACATTACCCTGTAGAGACCTTATTTGTGAGATTAGACTGAATTTGTTGTTGTTGTTGTTGTTATTGTTATATGTGCACTACGATGTCGTACCTTGACATTGTTCAACGATATCTTCGAAGAGTTCTTCATTTGAGAGTCTAATAATTTTGTAATCTTTTGACAATTTTTCCGTAAAATTCAAATGGCACAACTTGTGGAACTTAACGAAGAAACATCCTTAAGAATAGGGGTGTTCATAAAAACCCGAAAAACCGAACCAATCCGAAAATCAAACCAAACCGACCAAACATACCGATACTCTTTGGTTTTGTTTGGTTTTGGTTTTTAATTTTAAAAACCAATCAAATTTGTTTTGGTTATGGTTTTAATCAGAAAAAAACCAAAAAAAACCGAACCAGACTGACTATAGGAGTAGCTATTTTAAATTCATTATTACACCTATATATATGTATATTTTTATACAAAGTTTCAAAAAATTTATTGTAAATGTTAATAGTTTGCACTTTTAGTATAGTTCTTTACCTTTACATTCTAATTTGATTGGTAGTTTTCTTTTGTTAAGTGTAAAAATCCAATTAGTGTTAAAAATAATATATTTTTAATTGAGTCCTTAAATTATTCATCACTATTTATGTGACGACCCAACCTGCCGTCACGTGAGTTACTGCCCTGTTTCCCCCATTTTCTATTTCTTTATGCTTCATTATCAATGTTAGGTGTGAACGAGTTGATTTGGATTGGTTTTAGAAGGAAATGAGACACTTAGTCTCTTTAAGAAAGGCTTGTTTTGGAAAAGTCAACCGGATGTTGCCTATATGCTAGAGGGCTCGGATATGATTTCCGATGATTCGGTTAGCTTAGAGGGATGATTTGTAACTTAGGAGTGCGATCGGAAGTAATTTTGGACGTCCGGTGTAGAATTAGGCTTGAATTGGCGAAGTTAGCATTTTGGCGAATTCTGGTTGATAGGTGAGATTCTGATCCGAGGGTCGGAATGAAATTCCGAGAGTTGCAGTAGCTTCGTTAGGTGATTTGGGATGTGTGTGCAAAATTTCAGGTCATTCGGAGGTGTTTTGGTTGGGTTTTTGATCGAATACTCGTTTCGGAAGTTTTAGAAGAACTTAGGCTTGAATCTGATGTAATTTGGTGGTTTTGGTATTGTTTGAGGTGTTCTGATGATTGGAGCAAGTTTGAATGATGTGTTAGGATGCATTGGTGCTTTTGGTTGAGGTCCCGGGGGCCTCGGGGTGTTTTCGGATGGCTAACGGGAAGTTTTGGTTTGTGAACTTGAGATTTTTGCAGCTGCTTCTGGTATTTTCGCTTCTGCGGAAATGGGACCATAGAAGCGGTACCGCAGAAGCGAGTGGTGAGCCGCAGAAGCGGCAGGTATCACAGGTGCGGAGTGGCTGACCGCATCTGCGGAGTCGCAGATGCAATAATGCGACCGCAGATGCGGATTTTGGAGATCTAAGGGGAAACCGCAAATGCGAAAATGGAATCGCAGATGCGGGAGCCGCAGAAGCGGTCTTGTAACCGCAGAAGCGGTTTATTCCGCAGAAGCGACTTTAAACCGCAAAAGCGGAAGTCGCAGATGCGGCTAAGGAGCCGCAGATGCGGAAATAACTGGTCAGTGATATTTAATTTCTCCTTCGTGAAATTTCAAAGGGTTTCATAATTTTCACTTCGGACTTGGAGAATTTAGGCGAGTTGGAAGAGAGAAATCAAGGGACTCCTTTGAGGTAAGGATTTCTGAGTCTAAAACACGATTTTATGGTGTAAATACATAGATTAGAGCTGAAAACTCAACGAATTAATAGGCAAAAATGGTAATTAGGGCTTGAAACTTAAGAGAGTTAAAATGGGGATTTGAGGGGTCATTTGGACTTCGAATTTTGTGTTCTTTATATGTATAGACTGGTGGCAAGATAAGGAATCCGTTGATGTTAATTTTCTGATTTTTGAGAAGTGGGCCCGGGGCTCGGGTTTTGCTAATTTCGAGATTTTCGCTATTTTTCGATTGTTTTCGATTTGGTATTGTCCCATTGGCATATTGTGACGTATTCATTGTGGTTTTGATCAGATTCGCTACATGAGGAGGTCGATTTGAAAGGCAAGAGCATAGAGAGCTAGGATTTTGGCCGGCTTGAGGTGAGTAATAGATGTAAATGCTGCTCTGAGTGTTTGAAACCCCAAATTTGCACATTGTAGTGCTATGTTGAGGTGACTTGCACGCCGGATAACGGGCGTGGGGTAGAGCACCGTCGGGGATCGTGAAATTGTTCGTCCCGCTTAATAAAATTACTACCTAATTGATTGAAGCTTAGTAGATATCCGTATAAAAATGGATTAATTATCATAATTGGGCTTCGTGCCAACTGCTTGAATCCTTCAGGGATTGTTTTTGCTGGTTTCTTACCATATTTACAGATAATTGAACTCAGTCCTAGTATTTAATATTGTTTTGCAAACTCAGCCGCTTTTCTCAAACTAGAAACTTAATTAATATTATTAAATGAAGTTTGGGCTAAATATTTCTATATTAATGTGCCCGAGAGGCTTACGTGATTTTGGACTGAGTATGGGATCGGGCTGCGGGCTGCAGCGGTATGATATTGATATTGATATGAGGCTGAGGGCCTAGTTGATGCCACGATATGGCTTATTATTGTGCTTGGGCCATAAGGGGCCCCTCCCGGAGTCTGTACACCCCAAGTGAGCGCCGTCGACGATAAATAAATGGAGCGGGCTGCACGCCGCAGCGGGTACTGGAGAGTACCGGTCTATGTGTTGCATTGCATATTTTGATTGTCATTTACCTATTTATCTGTTGTGATATTTCTATAATTGTTTTCACTGATTTATTGATTTTATGCTACTGGATTCAAATTGCTGTATTTATAGAATTACCTTGTGCCTATTCAGGATTTTCTTATTCCCAGCCTTTATTTATGTTTATTACTCACTAGGTCGGAGTACTCACATTACTCCCTGCACCTTGCGTGCAGATCCAGGTACTACTTAGGCTGAGTGAGGACTTCTCTGCCTAGCATCACATCTGGGAGATTCAAGGTAGTTGCATCTGACGTTTGCAGTCCTGATCTTCCTTCTATCCTGTTTATTTTATTTCCGCATTTCTAGAGAACGATATGTAGTAGGTTGACACTCATGTATTAGAGGCTCAGACTTGTGACACCGGATTCTTCGGGCTGTATAGTTATTTTATACTTAGGGAATTTTCGCATGTTTAACTCTATTCCCGGATTTTAGTATTTTGACTTAGTAATTATCTCTGTTAATTAATTCATGAACTGAGTAAAATGGTTAAGGTTATTTAATTGGTCGGGCTTGCCTAGCAGTGTGTTGGGCGCCATCACGACCGGGGTTAGGGCCTTGACAAGTTGGTATCAGAGCCTAGGTTACTTGGTCTCGCTAGTCATGAGCCGGTTGGTAGAGTCTCGTGGATCGGTACGGAGACGTCTGTACTTATCCTCGGGAGGCTGCCGAACCTTTAGGAAAACTTCATATTCTTGAAACTCTTGTCTTGCGGCTTTGTTGAACTGAGAACTAAACCTCTATTATTCTATTCTCTCACAGATGGTGAGGACACGAGCTACCGGACGTGACGGACGACCACTAGTGCCACCTACTGAGGCCACCAGAGGCCGACGCAGTCGTGGTCGTGGCAGGGGCAGAGCAGCCGGGGCAGCACCTGCTAATCCACCAATTTCCCCAGCTGTGGATACTCCAGCAGCACCTGTTCAGGCACCAGCTGTGCCTATCGTGATTCCGGGTCTTCAGGAGACCTTGGCACAGATATTATCATTCTGCACTGGCCTGGCTCAGGCAGTTTCAGCCACCACAGCAGCAGCAGCTACTTCACAGGCCGGGGGAGGCAGTCAGATCCCCGTTGCTCGCACACCCGAGCAGGTGGTGCAGGGACTACAGACGCCAGAGGCACCTCTAGCTCAGCAGGTTGCACCAGCTCAGGGCTTCGTGGTTCCAGCTCTGCCAGACGATGAGCAGCGTCATCTCGAGAGGTTCGGTAGGCTCCAGCCTCCGACATTCGGTGGTGCTGAGGGCGAGGATACCCAGGGTTTACTTGATAGATGTCAGCTTATGTTCCGTACGGTAGGGATCCTTGAGTCGAGTGGTGTGGCATTTACTACTTTTCAGTTCACGGGGGCTGCTCTTACTTGGTGGGAGGACTTTGAGAGGCGTAGGCCTG
>NW_017670477.1:126788-184965 GCF_001879085.1 Nicotiana attenuata | reverse complement strand
TCCAAGATTGATCTCCGTTCGGGTTATCACCAGCTGAAGATCAGGGATTCAGATATTCATAAGACTGCTTTCAGGACTAGATATGGTCACTATGAATTTCTTGTCATGTCTTTCGGGCTGACCAATGCCCCAGGAGCATTCATGCACCTGATGAACAGTGTATTTCGGCCTTATCTGGATTCATTTGTCATAGTGTTCATTGATGATATACTGGTATACTCGCGCAGTCAGGAGGAGCACGCGCAACATTTGCGAGTTGTATTGCAGAGATTAAGGGAGGAGAGGCTTTATGCAAAGTTCTCCAAGTGTGAGTTCTAGCTCGGTTCAGTGGCTTTCCTCGGACACATGGTGTCCAGCGAGGGGATTCAGGCTGATCCGAAGAAGATAGAGGAGGTGCAGAGTTGGCCTAGACCATCCCGAGCCACAGAGATTCGTAGTTTCCTTGGGTTGGCAGGCTATTATCGCCGGTTTGTTCAGGGTTTTTCCTCTATTGCATCGCCCTTGACTAAGTTGACTCAGAAGGGTGTCTCATTTGCCTTGTCGGACGAGTGTGAGGAGAGCTTTCAGAAGCTCAAGGCGGCTTTGACCACAGCTCCAGTATTGGTTTTGCCATCAGCTTCAGGTTCATATACGGTATATTGCGATGCTTCCAGAGTTAGGATAGGTTGTGTTTTGATGCAGGAGGGTAGAGTTATTGCTTATGCTTCTCGTCAGTTGAAGCCCCATGAGCAGAACTACCCCGTTCATGATTTGGAGCTAGCTGCTATAGTTCATGCATTGAAGATTTGGAGCCATTACTTGTATGGCGTATCCTGTGAGGTATTCACTGATCATCGCAGTCTTCAGCATTTGTTCAGGCAAAAGGATCTGAATTTGAGGCAGCGTAGATGGTTAGAGTTATTTAAGGATTATGACATTACTATTCTGTACCACCCGGGGACCAACGTAGTGGCCGATGCTTTAAGGCGAAAGTCGGTGAGTATGGGGAGTTTAGCATACATTCCAGTTGAGGAGAGGCTATTTGCAGTTGAGGTTCAGGCTTTCAGAACCCAGTCGGGTGTTAGCTTGTGTGGTTTCTCGGTCTTCCTTGTATGACCGTATCAGGGAGTGTCAGTATGATGATCCGCATTTTCTTGTCCTTAAGAACAGGGTTCAGCATGATGATGCCAGGGATGTGACCATTGGAGATGATGGTGTGTTGACAGGGCCGAATTTGTGTGCCCAACGTGGATGGTCTTCGGGAGTTGATATTGGAGGAGGCCCATAGCTCGTGGTATTCCATTCATCCGGGTGCCGCGAAGATGTATCAGGATCTTAGGCAGCACTATTGGTGGCGGGGGATGAACAGAGATATTGTGGAGTATGTAGCCCGGTGTCTTAATTGTCAGCAGGTGAAATATGAGCACCAGAGACCGGGTGGCTTGCCTCAGCAGATGGTTATTCCCGAGTGGAAGTGGGAGAGGATCACTATGGATTTTGTTACCAGACTCCCACGGAATTTGAAGAAATTTGACGCTATTTGGGTGATTGTAGACAGGCTGACCAAGTCCGCGCACTTCATTCCGGTTTGCACTACTTATTCTTCAGAGCGGCTGGCAGAAATTTACATTCGGGAGATTGTTCGGTTGCATGGCGTCCCCGTTTCCATTATATCGGATCGGGGCACTCAGTTCACCTCTCAGTTTTGGCAGGCTGTCCAGCGAGAGTTGGGTACTCAGGTGGAGTTGAGCACAGCTTTTCACCCTCAGACGGACTTGCAGTCCGAGCGCACCATTCAGATATTGGAGGATATGTTATGCGCCTGTGTTATTGATTTTGGAGGGTCATGGGATCGGTTTCTACCGCTGGCAGAGTTTGCCTACAACAATAGCTCTCAGTCTAGCATTCAGATGGCACCGTATGAGGCCTTGTATGGGAGGCGGTGTAGATCTCCAGTTGGTTGGTTCGAGCCCGGGGAGGCTAGATTGTTGGGGACAGATTTGGTTCAGGATGCATTGGAAAAGGTGAAGGTGATTCAGGAGAGACTCCGTACAGCGCAGTCGAGGCAGAAGAGTTATGCGGATAGGAAGGTCCGAGATGTATCCTATATGATTAGTGAGAAGGTCTTGCTGAAGGTTTCACCCATAAAGGGTGTTATGATATTCGGAAAGAAAGGGAAGCTAAGTCCGCGGTTCATTGGGCCTTTTGAGGTACTTAGGAGGATCGGGGAGGTGGCTTATGAGCTTGCCTTGCCACCTAGCTTGTCGGGCGTGCATCCAGTATTTCATGTTTCTATGCTCCGGAAGTACATTGGAGACCCGTCCCATGTTCTAGATTTCAGTACGTTCATCTGGAGGGTGACTTGACTTATGATGTAGAGCCAGCAGCCATTTTGGATCGTCAGGTGCGGAAGTTGAGGTCAAAGGATGTTGCTTCGGTGAAAGTGCAGTGGAGAGGTCGCCCCGTGGAGGAGGCTACCTGGGAGACCGAGCGGGAGATACGGAGCAGATACCCTCACCTATTTGAGGCTTCAGGTATGTTTCTTGACTCGCTCGAGGACGAGCGTTTGTTTAAGTTGGGGAGGATGTGATGACCCAACCCGTCGTCACGTGAGTTACCTCCCCGTTTCCCCCATTTTCTATTTCTTTATGCTTCATTATCAATATTGGGTGTGAACGAGTTAATTTGGATTGGTTCTAGAAGGAAATGAGACACTTAGTCTCTTTAAGGAAGGTTTGCTTTGGAAAAGTCAACCGGATGTTGACTTATGTGTTAGAGGGCTCGGATATGAATTTCGATGATTCGGTTAGGTTCGGGGGATGATTTGTGACTTAGGAGTGTGATCGGAAGTAATTTTGGAGGTCCGGTGTAGAATTAGGCTTGAATTGGCGAAGTTAGTATTTTGGTGAATTCTGGTTGATAGGTGAGATTTTGATCCGAGGGTCGGAATGGAATTCTGAGAGTTGCAGTAGCTTCTTTAGGTGATTTGGGATGTGTGTGCAAAATTTCAGGTCATTCGGAGGTGTTTCGGTTGGGTTTTTGATCAAATGCGTGTTTCGGAAGTTTTAGAAGAACTTAGGAGCCTGGACAGAAGGGTTTTATTAATATTTCATCCGCGAACTAAGTCATATTTTCCTCCATTGTTGAACACCTTGAGAGCTTTTGGACGGGAATTGAAGTGGGTTTCGACGGGGATTGATTGGAGGTAAGTCCTATGAACTGAAAACACGTTTTTATTGTGAATTTAGACTGAAAAACTAAGAAATTAAGGAGTTAGAATAGAGGTTAGGGCTTGAACTTAAGAGAGTTAAGAATGGGGATTTGAGGGGTCATTTGGACTCCGATTTTGGTGTTCTTCAAATGTATAGACTCGTGGCGAGATAAGGAATCCATTGATGGTAAATTTTATGATTTTCGAGAAGTGGGCCCGGGGCTCGGGTTTTGCTAATTTCGAGATTTTAGTTATTTTTTGATTGTTTTCGATTGGGTATTGTCCCATTAGCATATTGTGATGTATTCGTTGTGGTTTTGATCAGATTCGGTACACGAGGAGGTCAATTCGAAAGGCAAGGGCATAGCGAGCTAGGACTTTGGCCGGCTTGAAGTGAGTAATAGATGTAAATGCTGTTCTGAGGGTTTGAAATCCCGTATTTGCACATCGTAGTGCTATATTGAGGTGACTTGCACGCCGGATAGCGAGCGTGGGGTAGAGCACCGTTGGGGATTGTGACCCGGTCCGTCCCGGTAGATGAATATACTGTGTATTTGACTGAAACTCCCTTATTATCATTTTAACTGAACTAATTGCTATGTTTGGTCTTCGTGCCAATTGGTTTAAATCCTTCAGGGATCATTATTACTGGTTTCTTACCATTTTTGCATATCATTGAACTCAGTCCTGGTATTTCATACTATTTTGCAAACTCAGGCCAATTTTCTTAACTTGGAACTTAATTAATATTTTTAACTGAGGTTTGGGCTGAATATTTCTATATTTTGGTTTGCCCCAGAGGCTTATGTGATTTTTGGACTGAGCATGGGATCGGGCTGCACGCCGCAGCGGTATGATATTAATATTGATATGAGGCCAAGGGCCTAGTTGATGCCACGAGATGGCTTATTATTGCGCTTGGGCAGTAAGGGGCCCCTCCCGGAGTCTGCACACCCCCAGTGAGCGCCGTCGACGATAAATAAATGGAGCGGGCTGCACGCTGCAGCGGGTACTGGAGAGTACCGGTTTATGTGTTGCATTGCATACTATTAACTGTCTTTTATTTGCTTATCTGCTGTGATATTTCTATAATTGTTTTCATTGTTTTACTGGATTTTATGCTGCTGGGTTCAAGTTGCTGTATTTATAGAATTACTTTGTGCCTATTCAGGATTTCTTATTCTCAGTCTTTATTTATGTTTATTACTCACTGAGTTGGAAGTACTCACTTTACTCCCTGCACCTTGTGTGCAGATTCAGGTGCACCCACTGAGGCTGAGTGAGACTTTTCTCAGTTGAGCATCACATCCGGAAGCATCAAGGTAGCTGCATGACGTCCACAGTCCTGATCTTCCCTTTTATCCTATTTATTTTTATTCCGCATTTCTTCAGAACATTATGTGGTAGGTTGACACTAGTATATTAGAGGCTCAGACTTGTGACACCGGATTCTCGGGCTGTGTAGTAGTATTTATATTTGGGATTTTCGCATGTTTGCACTTTATTTCAGATATTCAGTATTATGACGTAGTAATTTGCCTGTATTATTCCACATGTTTGACTAGTTCCTACCTCGTTTAATTAGTTTTGGATCGTTCGGCTCCAAATTGATGGTTTGAGCGTACTTGAAATTTGAAGTACGCTTTGGAGCGAGGTGAGTCTCCTATCTAACCTTGTAAGAGGGAATTGTCCCCATAGGTGTAATAATTAAATAATTTGCCACTAAATGCGGGGGCTACGTACGCACTAGGTGACGAGAGTCCGTGCGTAGCCACTAGTATGCTTAAGTCTGGGTAGTCTAAGACCCAAAAGTATGCTTTATGTGATATTCTTGTGACTTTATGGTTAATTTGGATTTATTAGACCATGTTGAATGTGGTAAATGAAATTAATACAAGAAACATCACTTTCTTGATCTTTTAAAGAGGAGTTGACATTTCTGTGGGTAATTGCTCCCCTGATATATTCTTGTCTGCCTGCTTGTTGTGCTTAATTATATTTGACCGCGTTGCATGTATGATTCACGAGCGGGGTAATAGGTGCATCTATAGTTCGCGTCATTTGACCCTCCGGCAGTGCACACTTTACTTTTATGTTGGATCGGGCCGTACGACCTCGGCACTACTTGCGTATGCTTCTTGCTCGGTATATTGCTGTGGACTGAACTTGTTTATATGCCCTGAAATGTAAATGGCTAACTGTGATATTATCTAGGAAAGGACCTGTCACTTCTTATAAGTTGTTAATTATTTGTGCTATCCATGCTTAGCATAACGCTTTCTCATTTTATTTGACCCTAGTAAGTGTCGAGTCGACCTCTCGTCTCTACTTTTTCGAGATTAGACAATGATACTTACTGGGTACATATTATTTATGTACTCATACTACACTTCTGTACTTAATTGTACAGGATCTGAGGTAGGTACATCTGGTTACCAGGCTGGTGCATTCTCTTGATCCGGCCCGAGATTCCACGGTGAGTTGCTCCCTTCCTACTCCGTTCAGCAACCCGATGGAGTCTTTCTTTACTTTTGGCTGTCTATTCTATTTCAGACAGTAGGATAAATTTATTCTTTTGTATATTCTACAAGATGCCCACATACTTGTGACACCAGGTCTTGGCGCACACACTAGTAGACTATTTTGTGTTGGGATTGTATAACTATTATGGTATGATGCTAATTATCGTATAGTACGATGCTAATTATCGTTTGTTTTAAATTCAAACTTAGAGATTCTGGTAACTGTTTTGTAAAAGGTAAAACTGGAACTTATTAATATTTCCGCGTTGGCTTGCCTGACAACGGTGTTGGGCGCCATCACGACCTGAGGTAAAATTGGGTCGTGACATACGGACCTCCAAATCCACATCCGGACGCGCTCCTAAGATCAGAATCACCATACGGAGCTATTCCCAGGCTCGGAATCCTAAATGGACATTGATAACATCGAAATGCACTTCAACCCAAATTTATGAAATTCTTCCAAAATGCCAACTTTCCACAATAGGCGCCAAAACGCTCCCGGATCATCCAAAACCCGATCCGTACATACGCCCAAGTCCAAAATCATCATACGAACCTGTTGGAATCGTCAAATCCCGATTCCGTTGTCGTTTACTCCGAAGTCAAACCTTAATCAAATCCTCCAGCTTAAAGCTTCCGAAATTAGAATTTTCTTTCCAAATCAACTCCGAACTTCCCGAAATTTAATTTCGACTACGCGTATAAGTCATAATGCCTGAAGTGAAGCTACTCATAGCCTCAAACCACCGAATGACGCGTTAGAGCTCTAAACGACCGATGGGGTCGTTACAATTTCTTTTTCGTTTCTATGAGCCTTAAGTTTATCCAGAATGAGCAGCCTTAAGTCTATTTGGTAGGCATTTCTTTGCCTTATGGGTCATTGTTCATCTATATCCCTTCCTCAAAGGTGTGATGGGCTGACAAATAATGTTCCAACCATCATAGTTGTCTGGTCTATCCTTCTGGCATCTATCTTCTCCTTATTATGGGTCCGAGTCAACCCATCCACAGCTAGAGGTGGACTTGTTCTAGAAGTGTGCGGGTTTTCAGCGAGTAAGCACAAGAAATAGGAAGGTAAAAATCCCCTATTAAAAGGAGCTAGCGAAAAAGTCTATGTTTGGTTAGGAGAGAAGTAGCAGCCCATTTGTTCCAAACTTACGCGTATTTTAATTCAATCATTTAAATCCGAAAAAGGTTATAACATTCATATAATATCTGATTAGGTTGTTCCCTTTCAGATGTTTTATCGTGAATTTATAGTCTTAAACAAACTATGTATTTCAGTTCTAACGACCTTTCTTTAGTAAATATTGAGGCTTCTAATCGGGCCTGGCATTATATGGGCCTATCTCGTATCCAACCCGACTTGTCCATGGATCAGAATGGAGTCCAATAGAGTTTTGCCAAGGGAGTTTGGGAAAAAATGGTGAATGGTCTAGGAATATGAGGATGTTATAAATAGAATTGTATTTATGGTGAATGTCTATAATTAGAGAGATTCTAGGGTTCATTGCTTGGTGGCTAAGTCACCCTCTCCCTATAAATAGAGGGTTCTATTCCATTGTAATTCATCCTAAAATCAATAAGAATTCTCTCTCTCTACTTTTCTCTGTAACACTCTTCTTCTTCTTTTATTGTTTCATAACACGTAATCAGCACGAGACTCTAACCAATTGAGTAGAAGCTTTGGGATTGAGCATAATGATTGTCAATGAACTTCCTTCATGATTAAATTCTGGATTTAAGGTAAGTATTTTACCGTATTTTTCTCTTTTATTCTATACTTTGATTTTAAATACAAGCAAAGACAATAAAGTTTGATTACAACTCTAGTGGAGTTTGTAAGAAATTATAACCACCTGAAGTGGTAAAATTTCTATGCCCGCCATGATCAAATTCATGTATGATTATGGGCACAAAAAGTGGAAACCCGTCCCATTGAATTTGCTCCATTCTCATTCCCTTAAGAGAATGTGATAGCAGTATGTGATAAGTCTGAAAGAAGACAAAATTATTACTATGAATGTATCAATGGATATGGACGTGGCAATAGACGAAATTATAATCGTCATCATTTGTGGTAATGAGAATAATAAGGATTCTCAAAATAATCCCCCACTTGTGAAAATATTTGTCATCGATTTGACATGAGATTTTATAAAGCACATATAAATGATTATGGTCTATTCATGATGTGAATGTGACAACATCTGATTTAAGAATACATATTCATTTTTGGAAGAATATGAGTGTGCTAGTGGTATATACCACACTCACCTCTAGAAGGAGGTTTGAGATGATATAAGAAAATAATATCATTATTATGGCATGAATGGTCATTGGTCACGTACCTATTGTACGCCAAAATATTTTGGCATTGTGATTATTAAAAGTCAATGGTAATGCAAGAAACAGATCTTGCATATAATTTTGACCATAACCATAATGGTATAACTTTCTCTTTAAAAGAGATATCACCACATGGATGTTGATGAATCTGTGGTAGTACAAATTAATTGAGAGCTCTGGAAGAGCCAATTATTACTATTTTGGAGAAACACAATTAATTACCAATAAGGTATTGTGTTGTAGTAAGTCTCAAAGAAACTTATTCAGTTTCAAAGTATACGCGAAAGCGGTTGATTATATTGAGACTATAAATAAAGGAAAGATTTAATATCTTCTATTACTACAACTTGTAGCGGGATAATATGTATGTGAAAAGCTACCCGCTTTATTCTCCAATTTGTACTACATAAACAAAAGAATACCACAATGAAGTGGATATTTATTGATATAAAAACCCATATCATAATAAACTTGGAGTTTATTGATAATTGCACACGTCATGGTGTAAATCTGAAGTTTATCAATATTGATAATTTATTCAGTTGGCATAATTGGTTTAGCCATATCAATTTAAGTATGATGTGCAAAAATAAAAGAGAATTCACATGGGTAAATATTAAAGAACTAGAATGTTCTTTACGAATTCTATTATGTTGCCTGTTCTCATTAATTAATATACCAATTAAAATTGGGATTAAATCCCATGAATGCTGGAAATATCAAAGGTGAATATGGGCCCATTCACCTGCCATGTATACCACATAAGATGCATCTATGAGATGGTTACATGTGCGATTATTAATAACCCGCAAGATGGTGTTTTGCGAGGTAACTTGCTCAATAATTTAATTTCGAGCATAATTTCCAGATTTTCTATTCAAGAAGTTCATCTTGATAAGTTGGTTTACATTACAGTTGGTTTAGCAAAATAATTTATTAAGTGCCTCTACTTAATAGCTAAACAATTGCTTATGAGAACAAAGTTATCTATATCAGTTTGATATAGGTTATATACGAAAGTATATTACATTCTCCCCTCACAAGTGGTTCAGGGTTAGGAACCAAACAATTCCATCTTATTATTATTGATGTGCGGTGTATATTTTGATTAACACCATAACGCACAAAGATGATGAAGCAAGTTAGTTTTTCTAACATGATGGGGAGAGATGATAACATTTGAGAAAAAGTTACGTGGAATGAATTATCATTTGTACATCTAGATCCTCGAATAAGATAATATGAACTTGAAGTTCATAAAAGGATAATTCATTTGCAATATATTGCAAAGCATGCCAGACGCATTTGCTGACCCAAAGAAAGTAACTATATCCTCATTGCAAATGCTCCTATTAGAATAAGTCCTAGAAGGACAAAGTCTATGGTACGCTTAAAGCGTATAGACAAATCGGTTTCAAATAAACTTCTTGATAAAGAAGATGAGCAAATGATCTAAATGATCATAACAAAGGAGGCAAGTGATCTAGAAGATCACATGACATAACACTTCATAAAATCTCATGAGAGATTCAGGTACCTGAATATATGAATGAAGAGATCTCTATGTTATATCTTTATGAAAAATAAGGAGGTTGGAACCGATACAAAATATTTGTCGACGACATCTATGATAGCGCTAAATATATATATGAGGATCTTAAGTCTGAAGAAACAATTCAAATAGAATTGGTTTCATATGAAAGCCATGTAGTTTTGAACATGTAGTTCAAACACTTGAAAGTATAAAGTCAATGAATGTGCAATCAGTTTTCGATATCTTATTTGTCTAGCATGACATGAAAACTTGATATGCATCTAATTAAAGTCTATTATATGACTTATATGACTTAACTTATATGACAATCCTTGAAGGATTTATATCGCTTGAAGCATATACAATTCTAGGTCCTGAAGTACCATATGATAAGTGTAATTTGTGTACATATGTATCATGCTATAACTATAAGCATGATAAGTGATAGCGAGGATTTTCAAGATGCAACATATTCATTGGAGTTAATATGCTATTTTGTTCACCAAGTCTCTACCGACGCCAACCTTCAAGAAGGTAGTGCAAATGATTGGAATGCAAAGGCTTAAGGATGTGAATTGATGCTCTCATCAGGGGGAGTTAATACGCGTTGTACTCTTTTTCCCTTATAAGGTTTTGTCCCACCGGGTTTTCCTTGCAAGGTTTTTAACGAGGCAACCAAAAGGCGTATTGTTAGATATGTGTACTCTTTTTCCTTCTCTAGAATTTTTTTCCCATTGGGTTTTATTTTAGTTAAGGTTTTAACGAGGCACATTATCTGTTGAATAGACATTCAAGGGGGAGTGTTATAAATAGAATTGTATTTATGGTGAATGTCGATAATTAGAGAGATTCTAGGGTTCATTGCTTGGTGGCTAAGTCACCCTCTCCCTATAAATAGAGGGTTCTATTCCATTGTAATTCATCCCAAAATCAATAAGAATTCTCTCCCTCTACTTTTCTCTGTAATACTCTTCTTCTTTTATTGTTTCATAACAATGAATGAATTTTTACATAAATAGTTGGTGAAGGACAAAAATCCTCTAGCGGAGCAAAATAATTCGGTCCCTACCCCCATTTTACCTATTTATCTGGACTTGCCCCAAAGTTATTTGACAGGAAAGAAAAAAATTGAAATGTAAAAAGATGATGTCAGCCATGTTCTCCAACAAAAGAAAAAAAATATGAATAGTTAGAAGAAACACACACTATAAAAAGAATAAAAAGAAAGTTATCTCATTGGAGCTGCAACTACTCCGTAAGCTATACGTTCTCTTCTTGTCGTTGTTTTGACTTTCTTTACTTTTTGTTTTTCTTTTTTCTTTTTTACTTGGCTTAATTGAGTGCCCCCCCCCACCCCCCCCACCCCCCTCTTTTTCTTTCATTTTCCTTGTTACTTGATATAATTGTAGTGGCATGCTCTCAAAATTAGCTTTCTTCTTTTTTACTTTATTTAATTGCAGTGACTTCATCTTTTGATTTTTGTTGCTCGATTATTTTTAGAATACTGATTTTGTTTTATTTTTCTTTTAAAGGTTAATAAAATATTATTATTTGTGATATTCGAGAAGTTAAAGAATATTTTCTCACTTTTGATTATTACTTATAAAATAGCAGTGAAATATTTTTTTTTCAATTGTACGTTGTAATAATTTTTTATTTATACACAACATTAATTAAAAATATCACATCTTATTTTTAGCAAAAATAGATACAACTGTTTTAAAAATGGCATTTCTAAAATTCTTAGTATACTATGCAATATACCATGATTAATGTTGAATCATGATATACTTTGTTTGAGTTAGTTAAATGATATTCCTAATATTTTAGATATAACATATAGTATACCATGATCATTTTTGAATTATGGTATATATTATTTGATTATATTAAATGGTATTTTTCTTGGTATACTTTAGATATAAAATATAGTATACCATGATCATTGTTGAATTATGGTATATATTATTTGATTATATTAAATGGTATTTTTCTTGGTATACTATACAGTATACCATGATTAGTGTTGAATCATCTTATACTTTGTTTAAGTAAGTTAAATGGTATTTAAAATATTCTTGGTATACTACACATTGGTATACCACGATTACTAGTATATTAAATGGTATTCACAATATTTTTGGTATACTACATAATATACTATGATCACAACTGAATCATGGTATACTATGATTGCTATGTTAAAAAGTATATCCAATATTTTTGGTATACTATACATTGATATATCATAATTAGTGTTGAATCAGGTTATATCTTGTCTAAATATGTTAACTATTATTCTTGGTATACTACACATTACTATACCAGATTAACATTAAGTCAAGATATATTTTGTTTGAGTATGTCAAATAGTATACCGGATATTCTTGGCATATTTTACATTGGTATACTGTGATTAGTATTGGATCATGGTATACTTTATTTAAATATGTTAAATGGTATACTTAATCTTCTTGGTATACTACACATTGATAAACTATAATCACTGTTGAATCATAGTATTCTCATATTCTTGGTATATTATCATTGGTATACCATGATTATAGTATATCAAATTCTAGGATTTGCCAATTTAACTATAAAGCGCAAAAAAGTTATATAAAAAAAAGAGTGCCAAAAAGAGTGAAATGGTAACTCTCGATTATCATAATCGATTATTGATTGTGTAGAAAGTATCCCAAAACAAATTTTAAGACTCGGTTATTTATTTCAAAAAAAAAAAAAAAAAAAAAGTGAAAGAAAGTAATAATAGTTTTTGGCGGAGGAATTTTAATGAAAAATAATAGAATAATAATGAAAAGGGAAAAAAAGTGACAATATCTTTTTGACAAAGAGATTTTACTGGATAGAATAAAATTAAGAAAAATAAAAAAATTAAGTAGAAAAGAGTGAGGGTCTTAATACTAGAAAAATTTGAAAAAAAAGAAGAGAAAATAACTTAAAAATGAATAAGAGTGCACAATTTTATTAAAAAAGAAAAAATAAAGTAAAAAAAACATAACAACAAAATATGAAAAAAAGACAAAAAAACGTGAAAAAGAAAACAAAGAAAAGAAGGAGAATGTTACCATTTTGTTAGCATCATCATATGTAATATCATCATAGAGTATGTTATAAACTCCATGATGATCATAGAGTACTTAGTTCGTTCTAGTTCTTATTTTTTACATGCTTGCTAGTAGATGAGGTTGTTCATGCCTCAATAGGAATTGTAAGGTAAGGTCTAGCTCAGTAAGTGTTGCTATATTCCTATGCCTTTGGGTATAATCCAATCGGCTATGAGATCATTCGCCCTCGTGAGACTTCGCCGACATCCACTCCATGAGCCTCATCATGAGGCTTCAATCATAAGACAATGGAGGCGCACAAGGATGATTATATGGCCAGGGCTATAGAGGCATTACTACTGTAACTTTTGCCTCCTTACTTGTAGTCTTCCTTTGTGGTTTTTCTTTTTATTATTAACAAAATAGCTACTAGACAGCCTGCTTAATAGTATAGTTTGCTAAAAAAAAGAAGGAGAATTGGAAGGACAAAATTTGTCCCAACTGTTGGAGCATGTTGATATTAAAAGTAGGTGAACGATGTCATTTGAAGTTTCTAATGCAACTGGGAACATTTTTTACTGCATTTATTGAACAAACTCAGAAGATTGTAGGAATTCCAGTCAGTGAAATGTTCTCTCAATGTGATTGCTTGACTCAAGATGGAGATCGGATTTCACCTCCAAAGATGCAAACGTTGCATTTTGGAAGTTCATGATTTCTTTTTCGGGGTCATCCTTCTCCGGTTTCTATTGGGGAAGTTAGGCAAGTCATCTGGGTCATTGAGGCTGTTCCCGTTGTTCATAATTTATCTCTACGTGCCCCTAACCTGGATGGTTCAGGTGGACAACATGTTGTTGTGCCTATAGATGGGAATGGTTCAGGTGGTCAGCAGGTAGGTGTACCTGCAAATGGGAATGGTTCAGGTGGTCAGTAGGTTGGTGTGCATGCAGATGAGATTTTGCCTCCAAGCCAGCAAGACCTGGATGGTTCAGGTGGACAACAGGTTGTTGTGCCTGCAGATGGGAATTTGCCTCCAAGCCGGTAAGACCTGGATAGTTTAGGTGGACAACTAGGTTGTTGTGACTGCAAATGGGAATTTGACTCGAAGCCAGCAAGACCTGGATGGTTCTGGTGGACAACAAGTTGTTGTGCCTGCAGATGAGAATGTGACTCCAACCCAGAAAGACCTGGATGGTTCAGGTGGACAGCAGGTTGCTGAGCAGGTTGATGTGCCTGCAGGTGGGAATTTGACTCTAAGCTAGCAAGGTAGTCTGCCTTTGACTGTGGTTTTGGACACATTCCTTTATTCTATAAGCCCCAGCAGAAGTTCGAATTCAGTCCAGCGTGATGATATTTTTTCTAATTTGGTTGAACCGGAAACGTCTCTATCTTGAACACTAATGGAAGTTCTGGTAGTGTTGGTGCTGGCCCATCTGGAAGTTCGGGTAGTGGTGGCGCTGCCCCACCTGCTCCTCCAGAGAAGCAAAAAAACCTTGTAAGTCGGGTAAACCTCGAAAGATAGGTAAGGGGAGCCGGGACAATGGTGGTCTGTTTAGGCGTGTGCATAAATTTAATCCTAGTACTAATTACCATTAGACTCTGGTACTACGTGGTTTGCTACTTCATTTTGACTGTTAAGTAGCTTCTTTGAGTGGATTTTAACTATGTATGCTTAACTTTTGGAAGTAGTATCTAGGCTCTATATATATATTTATGGTCAGGTGCCTTTGTCATAAGTATGCTTCTTGGCTTTATATGTACTCCTTTGGAGTTATAAGATTTCAACATAATTATAAAGCGCACCATAATCCGAAAATTAGTGTTTCTTCTACCCAGTATTCTTCAGCAGATCGGGGTTTACAAAAAAACTTGGAAATATTTCCGTATTTATATGGTTTTATCTATCTGGAGCTTTTCAAAAACTTGATGGACAAAGAACCCGGAGTGAATTCAGGACAAAAGGATTATCAGAATCTGACTTATGGTTCATTTTTTTGGTTTCGCCCCTCGATTCTTGAGCTAGATAAACCATGACAGTTGAAATTGATTGATCATCTTAGAGATAGTCTCTTTGGAAGAGGTTTTGCAAGAGTGTATTTGGATTATGTTTTATATATAGTTGTTGGAGAGTATATTCTTAATATGTAGCTACTTTAACAACAATTGAACAGTGTTTATTCCAGAATGCTCTTTTGGTATTTGGACTATGTTTTGTATATAATTCATGGAGAGGATATTCTTAATATGTAGCTACTCTAACAGCAGTGGAACTGTGTCTATTACAGTCTGCTCTTTTGGTATTTGTATTATATTTTATATATTTTTTAAAAAAACCAATCCTTCAATGTTCTTTAGAATTGGTCAGCTATTATTCAAGCGTGGTCGTCAATGGCACATTACTAAGCAAAGCCATAGTTCTGGACATATGCATAAAAAATAGGTTTTTAGCTTTTTATGGAAACAAGTGTATTCTGCCAAAAGTGAGATTAGTCATGGGCTGAGAGTTTTATTGATTGACCATTTCACACCTCAGCAACTGAAGGATCACATTCAAAGCCTACGATACTCTAACCATGGTGTATAGTTTGCTGGTGAGATTATTTGACAATTATGTGGCACATATAGGCGATTTTCCACCGAAGCAACTAAAAAATGCAATAATTGTTCTGCTATTACTGGACTGCGTGCAATTTACTATTAGAGACTGAATGGAATGGGTCTACGATATAACTTATGTAGAATTTACTCCAGAAGATGTCTACTCGCGGACATAAGTTTAAAAAGGCAGATAATAGTTACTGAGATGAAAATATGTAAATTTCATGTAGGATAAAAAAATTACGTGTCTACAACTGCCCCTCTAGATTTTTTGAAGCATTCTAAAGGGATTTTAGATATATGCCCTCTATAATGCTTTAAAAACCCTAGAGGGGCAGCTGTAGACATGTAACTTTTGACCCACAAAATTTACATATTTTAGTGTTTAGATATTTATTTTAGGCCTGACCTGGATGGTTCAGGTGGACAACATGTTGTTTTGCCGACAAATGGGAATAAATCAGGTGGTTAGAAGATTGGTGTGCCTACAGTGGGAATGGTTCAGGTGGTCAGTAGGTTGTTGTGCATGCAGATGGGATTTTGCCTCCAAGCCAGCAGGACTTGGATAGTTGAGATATATAGCAGGTTGGTGTGGTTGCAAATGGGAATTTGCCTCCAAGCCAGCAAGTCCTGGATAGTTCAGACGGACAACAGGTTGCTAAGCAGGTTGTTGTGCCTGCAGATGAGAATTTGAATCTAAGCCAGCAAGGTAGTTTGCCTTTGACTGTAGTTCCGGACACGTTTCATTATTGTATAACCCCAAGTGAAAGTTCGTCGGTGCAGCGTGATGATATGTTGTACAATTTAGTTGTATCGGAAATATCTCTGTCTTCGAGCCCTAATGGATGTTCTGGTAGTGTTGGTATTGGCCCATCTGAAAGTTCGGGTAGTGGTGGTGCTGCCCCACCCGCTCCTCCTAGGAAGCGAAAAATCCTCATAAGTTGGGTAAACAACGTATGATGGGTAAGGGGACCCTGGGCAATGATGGTCTGTTTAGGCGTGGATATAAATTTTAATCCTAGTTTTAATTAACACTAGCCTCTACTACTGTATGGTTTGCTACTTCATTTTCACAGTTAAGTAGCTTCTTTGAGTGGGTTTTAACTATGTACGCTTAACTTTTGGAAGTAGTATCTAGGCTTTATGTATATATATAAGGTTAGGTGACTTCGTCATAAGTATGCTTCACGGCTTTATAAGTGGTCCTTTGGAGTAACAAGATTTCTACGTAATTATAAAGCGCACCATAATCAGAAAATTAGTGTTTCTTTTCCCCAGTATTCTTCTGCAGGTCGAGCTTTACTAGAAATTTTGGAACTATTTCTGGATTTACTTGGTTTTACCTATCTGGAGCTTTTCAAAAACTTATTGGACAAAGAGCTCATATTGAATTCAAGACCGAAAGATTACCAAAATCTGACTTTTGGTTCATGGTTGCGTCCCTCGATTTTTGATCTGGATAAACCATGACAGTTGAAATTGATTAATCATCTTAGAGACAATCTCGTTGGAAGAGATTTTGCAAGAGTTTATTTGGATTACGTTTTATGTATAGTTATTGGAGAGGATATTCTTAATATGTAGATAGTTTAACAGGAATGTAACTGTGTTTATTCTAGTCTGCTCTTTTGGTATTTGGATTATGTTTTATATATAGTTGTTGGAGAGGGTATTCTTAATTGTTCACCAAAGCAACTCGACAATGTAACAATTGTTCAGCTATTATTGGACTGCATGCAATTTACTATTAGGGACTGAATGAAGTGGGTCAACGACAGAACTTATGATCATTTACTTCCGGAAGATGTTTACCCGGGGACTGAAGTTTAAAAAGGCAGACAATAGTTACTAAGATGAAAATATGTAAATTTCAGGGAGGATAAAAAATTACGTATTTACAGCTGTCCCTCTAGATTTTTTGAATCATTATAAAGGGCTTTCTTATATGTGCCCTCTACAATTCTTTAATAAATCTAGAGTGGCAGTTGTAGCCACGTAATTTTTTAAACTACTTGAAATTTACATATTTTAGTGTTTAGATATTTATTTTAGGTCAGACCTGGATGGATCAGATGGACTTTAGGTTGTTGTTCCTATAGATGGTAATAGTTCAGGTGGTCAGCAGGTTGGTTTGCCTACGGATGGGAATGGTTCAGGTGGTCAGCAGGTTGGTATGCCTGTAGATGGGAATGGTTCAGGTGGTCAGTAGGTTGGTGTGCATGCAGATGAGATTTTGCCTTCAAGCCTGCAAGACCTGGATGGTTCAGGAGGATAGCAGGTTGGTGTGCCTGTAGATGGGAATTTGCCTCCAAGGCAGCAAGACCGATGGTTCAGGTGGACATCAGGTTGTTGTGCCTGCAGATGGGAATTTGACTCCAAGCCAGCAAGACCTGGATAGTTCAGGTTGCTGAGCAGGTAGTTGTGCACGCAGATGGGAATTGGACTCCAAGCCAGCAAGGTAGTCTGCCTTTGACTGTGGTTCTAGACACGCTTTATTATTCTATAAGCCCCAATGAAAGTTCGAATTCTGTCCAGCGTGATGATTTGTTGTCCAATTTGGTTGTATTGGAATCGTCTCCGTCTCCGAGCCCTAATAGATTTTCTGGTAGCGTTTGTGCTGGCCCATTTAGAATTTCGGGTATTGGTGGTGTTGCCCTACTTGCTCCACCCGAGAAGCGAAAAAATCTCATAAGTCGGGTAAACCTCGTAAGATGGGTAAGGAGAGTCGGGGCAATAGTGGTCTGTTTAGTCGTGGGCATAAATTTTAGTCCTAGTACTAATTACCGTTAGCCTCTGCTACTCTGTGGTTTGCTACTTCATTTGTAGTGTTAAGTAGCCTCTTTGAGTGGGTTTTTAACTATGTATGCTTAACATTTGGAAGTAGTATCTAGATTTTTTTATGCATTGTAAAGGGCTTTCAGATATGTGCCCTCTACAATGCGTCAAAAAATCTAGAGGGGCAGTTGTAAACACGTAATTTTTAACCCACCCTGAATTTACATATTATAGTGTTCAGATATTTATTTTAGGTCTGACCTGGATGGTTCAGGTGGACAGCAGGTTGTTGTGCTTACGTATGGGAATGGTTCAGGTGGTCAGCAGGTTGGTGTGCCTGCAGATGGGAATGGTTCAGGAGGTCAGTAGATTAGTGTGCGTGCAGATGGGATTTTGCCTCCAAGCTAGCAAGACCTAAATGGTTCAGGTGGACAACAGGTTGCTGTGCCTGCAGATGGAAATTTGCCTCCAAGTCAGCAAGACCTGGATGGTTCAAGTGGGCAGCAGGTTGTTGTGCCTGCAGATGGGAATTTGACTCCAAGCCAGCAAGACCTTGATGGTTTAGGTGTATAGCAGGTTGTTGAGCAGGTCGTTGTGCCTGTTGATGGGAATTTGACTCCAAGCCAGCAAGTCCTGGATGGTTCAAGAGGACATCAGGTTGTTGAGGAGGTTGATGTGCCTACAGATGGGAATTTGACTCTAAGCCAGCAAGGTAGTCTGCATTTAACTGTGGTTCCGGACACATTTCATTATTCTATAGGCCCTAGAGGAAGTTCGAATTCAATCAAGCTTGATGATATTTTTTCCAATTTGGTTGTACCAGAAACGTCTATGTCTTCGAGCCCTAATGGAAGTTTTGGTAGTGTTGGTGTTGCCCCATTTGGAAGTTCAGGTAGTGGGGGTGCTGCCCCACCTGCTCTTCCTGGGAAGTAAAAAAACCTCGTAAGTCGCATAAATCTCGTAAGATGGATAAGGGGAGTCGGGGAAATGGTGGTCTATTTAGGCGTGGTCATAAATTTTAATCTTAGTACTAATTACCATTAGCCTCTACTACTATGTGGTTTGCTACTTCATTTTCACTGTTAAGTAGTTTTTTCGAGTGGATTTTTAACTATGTACGCTTAACTTTTGGAAGTAGCATCTAGGCTTTATGTATGTATATGGTCAGGTGCCTTCATCATAAGTATGCTTCATGGCTTTATAAGTGGTCTTTTGGAGTTATAAGATTTCTACGTAATTATAAAGTGCATCATAATCAGAAAATTAGTGTTTCTTCTACCTAGTATTCTTCTGCAAATCAAGCTTTACTAGAAATCTTGGAACTATTTCCGGATTTACATGGTTTTATCTATCTGGAGGTTTTCAAAAACTTGACGGACAAAGAACTCGGCGTGAATTCAGGACCGAAAGATTATCAGCATATGACATATGGTTCATTTTTTTGGTTCTGCCCTCGATTTTTGAGCTGGATAAACCATGACAGTTGAAATTGATTGATCATCTTAGAAACAGTCTCTTTGGAAGAGTTTTTGCAAGAGCGTATTTGGATTACATTTTATATATAGTTGTTGGATAGGATATTCTTGTTAGGACCGAAAAAACCAGGTGTCATGCGGAAGCTAGTAAAGCAAACCTTGAACGACGATATATCCAACAACAAAAGAGAAATCTACCAAAAGAGACACAAACATTTAATGTGGTTCGGTCAACTGACCTAAGTCCACAACGGGGATGAGCAATCCACTATATATAAAGAGAGTACAAAATATCGAGAGAACAACCTCACGAAGAGGCAAACACAAGTGACACACTAACACTTGTCCCGTAAAGTTCTCCCCCCTAAACACGTCTCTCAAACCCCATATGGCTACATTCTGGATGCTAATGAATGAGACGGAAGGACCTCAATTTATAGAACTCCAAATCTTTTCCCACAAGAAAAGCGACTAGCCAAATATGGAAAATTTATAATTTCCTTCTACAAGAAGGAAAACCCAATTAAGGTAAACATGTTGCCCTTTCCTTCAACAAATAGGAAAACCAAATATGGTAAGAAAATTATGGCAAACACCTAATAATTCTCCCCCTTGGCCTGAATTTTCTGACAAAATAAACTTGATCCACCTTCTTCACATAGCCTTCAACTGGTCGCATCTCAAAATCTCCACCACAAAGTTTGTCTCAATGTGCGTAGCACACCGGTCAAATTTCTCAGACAAAAATCATGATTATCGTCAACTATGTTCCGGCTAGAACTGAACCCGCCAAGATGAACCTGTCTTGAACCTCGCTCTGATACCACTTGTTAGGACCAAAAAAACCAGGAGTCATGTGGAAGCTAGTAAAGCAAACCTTGAACGATGATATATCCAACAACAAAAGAGAAATCTACCAAAAGAGACACAAATATTTAATGTGGTTCGGTCAACGGACCTACGTCCACAGTGGAGATAAGAAATCCACTATATAAAAAGAGAGTACCAAATATCGAGAGAACAACCTCACAAAGAGGCAAACACAAGTGACACACCAACACTTGTCCCGTAAAGTTCTCCCTCCTAAACACGTCTCTCAAACCCCATGTGGCTACATTGTGGATGCTAATGAATGAGAAGGAAGGACCTCAATTTATAGAACTCCAAATCTTTTCCCACAAGAAAAGCGACTAGCCAAATATGGAAGATTTATAATTTCCTTCTACAAGAAGGAAAACCCAATTAAGGTAAACATGTTGCCCTTTCCTTCAACAAATAGGAAAACCAAATATGGTAAGAAAATTATGGCAAACACCTAACAATTCTCCCCCTTGGCCTGAATTTTCTGACAAAATAAACTTGATCCACCTTCTTCACATAGCCTTCAACAGGTCGCATCTCCAAATCTCCACCACAAAGTTTGTCTCAATGTGCGTAGCACACCGGTCAAATTTCTCAGA
The DNA here is from genome assembly GCF_001879085.1 of Nicotiana attenuata. NCBI lineage: Eukaryota > Viridiplantae > Streptophyta > Magnoliopsida > Solanales > Solanaceae > Nicotiana > Nicotiana attenuata. Next base: position 163,991 of record NW_017670477.1, on the reverse strand, counting down.
CAAAAATCATGATTATCGTCAACTATGTTCCGGCTAGAACTGAACCCGCCAAGATGAACCTGTCTTGAACCTCGCTCTGATACCACTTGTTAGGACCAAAAAAACCAGGAGTCATGTGAAAGCTAGTAAAGCAAACCTTGAACGACGATATATCCAACAACGAAAGAGAAATCTACCAAAAGAGACACAAATATTTAATGTGGTTCAGTCAACACGTCCACAGTGGAGATAAGAAATCCACTATATAAAAAGAGAGTACAAAATATCGAGAGAACAACCTCACGAAGAGGCAAACACAAGTGACACACTAACACTTGTGCCGTAAAGTTCTCCCCCCTAAACACGTCTCTCAAACCCCATGTGGCTACATTGTGGATGCTAATGAATGAGAAGGAAGGATCCTCAATTTATAGAACTCCAAACCTTTTCCCACAAGAAAAGGGACTAGCCAAATATGGAAGATTTACAATTTCCTTCTACAAGAAGGAAAACCCAATTAAGGTAAACATGTCGCCCTTTCCTTCAACAAATAGGAAAACCAAATATGGTAAGAAAATTATGGCAAACACCTAACAATTCTTATTATGTAGCTACTTTAACAGCAACGGAACCGTATTTATTCCAGTCTGCTATTTTGATATTTGGATTATGTTTTATATATAGTTGTTGGAGAGGATATTCTTAGTATGTGGCTACTCTAACAGCAGTAGAACTGTGTTTAATACAGTCAGCTCTTTTGGTATTTTGATTATGTTTTATATATTTTAAAAAGAACAATCCTTCAATGTTCTTTAGAACTGGTCAACTGTTATTCAAGCGTGGTCGTCAATGGCACATTGCTGAGCATAGCTATAGTTCTGGACATATGCTTAAAAAATAGGTTTATAGCTTTCTATGGACACAAGGGTATTCTGCAAAAGTGAGATTAATTATGGACTGGGAGTTTTATTGATTGACCATTTCACATCTCAGCAACTAAAAGAGAACATTCAAAGCCTACGATACTCTAATCACGGAGTACAGTTTGTCGGTGAGATTATGTGACAATTTTGTGGCACATATAGGCATTTTTTCACCAAAGCAACTCAACAATGCAACAATTATTCTGCTATTATTAGACTACGTGCAATTTACTATTGGACACTAAATAAAGTGGGTCTATGATAGAACTTGTGCAGAAATTATTTCCGGATGATGTCTACCCGGGGACAGAAGTTTAAAAAGGCAAACAATAGTTACCGAGAAGAAAATATGTAAATTTTAGGTAAGGTCAAAAATTACGTTTCTACAGCTGCCCCTCTAGATTTTTTGAAGCATTGTAAAAGGCTTTCAGATATGTGCCATTTACAATGCTACAAAAAATCTAGAGAGGCAGCTATAGACACGTAATTTTTGACCCTCCATGAAATTTATATATTTTAGTGTTTAGATATTTATTTTAGGTCTAAGCTGGATGGTTCAGGTGGACAAAAAGTTGTTGTGCCTACATATGGGAATGGTCCAGGTGGTCAGCAGGTTGGTGTGCCTACAGATGGGAATGATTCAGGTAGTCAGTAGATTGCTGTGCATGCAAATGGGATTTTGCCTCCAAGCCAGCATGACCTGGATGGTTCAGGTGGACAACAGGTTGTTGTGCCTGTAGATGGAAATTTAACTCTAAGCTAGCAAAACCTGGATAGTTCGGGTGGACAGCAGGTTTCTGAGCAGGTTACCGTTCCTGTAGATGGGAATTTGACTCTAAGCCAGCAAGACCTTGATGGTTCAGGTGGACATCATGTTGTTGAGCATTTTGTTATGCCTACATATGCGAATTTGACTCCAAGACAGCAAGGTAGTCTGCCTTTGACTGTGGTTCCGGACACGTTTTGTTATTCTATAGGCCTCATTGGAGGTTTGAATTCAGTCCATCGTGATGATATTTTGTCCAATTTGGTTGTACCAGAAACGTCTCTATTTTCGAGCCCTAATGGAAGTTCTAGTAGTGTTGGTGCTGGCCCATCTGGAAGTTCGAGTAGTGGTGGTGCTGCCCCACCTGCTCCTCCTGAGAAGCAAAAAAAACCTCATAAGTCGGGTAAACCTTGTACGATGGGTAAGGGGAGTGGGGGCAATGGTGGTCTATTTAGGTGTGGGCATAAATATTGATCCTAGTACTAATTATCATTAACCTCTGCTACTATGTGGTTCGCTACTTCATTTTCACTGTTAAGTAGATTCTTTGAGTGGGTTTTTAACTTTGTACGTTTAACTTTTGGAAGTGGTATCTAGGCTTTGTGTATATATATGGCTAGGTTCCTTCATCAGAAGTATGCTTCATGGCTTTATAAGTGGTATTTTGGAGTTATAAGATTTCTACATAATTATAAAGCGCACCATAATCAAAAAATTAGTGTTTCTTCTACCCAATATTCTTGTGCAGATCGAGCTTTACTAGAAATCTTGGAACTATTTTTGGATTTACTTGGTTTTACTTATCTGAAGATTTTCAAAAACTTGATGGACAGAGAACTCGTAGTGAATTCAGGACCGAAGGATTATCAAAATCTTACTTATAGTTCATTTTTTTGGTTGCGCCCCTCGATTTCTGAGCTGGATAAACCATGACCGTTGAAATTGATTGATGTCACAACCCTAAATTCAACTAGTCATGATAGCACCTAATCCAACCCGCTAGGTATGCCAATTAGCAATAATAATCCAATTCATTGAGTTTTACTGAGAAATGTAATGATAATATAACTGAACTTCTATACAAAGAATTCTCAAGGACTGGTAGTACAAATCATAAGCTTCTAAGATTTAGAGTTTACTAGGCTACATCATCTGTTTGAAATGTACATAAACAGATTAATAATTCAAAATCTACCAAGAACAAAAGGCAGCAATGATCAGAACGCAGGTACGTCTTAAATGCCAGCTCCCGCCATACACAGCAACATCCGCATGAAAAATCTGCACGCAAGGTGCATAAGTGTAGTATGAGTACAACTAACCGCATGTACTCAATAAGTAACAAACCTAACCTTAGGTTGAAAGTAGTGACGATCTAGGACAAAGGTCGGAGTCGGACACAAATAGCCAGCAACAGTTCATAACAATATAATAAAAGTTATAAAATAAATAACTCAGAGATATAATGCTTAGCTCGTTCAGAGTTTCGAAAAATAAATGTTTTTCAAGTATAACAGTGAAAACCCAAATCATTTACTGAAATCACGAAAATGTGAGTAAATCGGAAAAACTGTGATTTTTCCCAAAAAAAACTTTCGACAACAGGTAAGATGTTTCATTATCAAATGGCATGAGGAAAGTACATCTCTATGCCTATATGTCAATGTGTATGTGAAGTCATGACGCAATACCGTACAACATGAGGAAAATGTGTCTTTGTGCTTGTTTGTCAGGTGTGCCTATCGAATGCATTGCAACACAGTGATAAAACCAAATGCATACTCTCAGTGTCAATTCACTCAGAATATCAATTCACCCAGTCCTTACAGTCACTCAGTCCTCCCAATCACTCGGCACTCGCTCTCGGCACTCGCACTTAGTAGGTACCTGCGCTCACTGTGGGTGTGCAAACTTCAGAGGGGCAGATCCAGCGCAAGTGCTACAATAAGCCAATCATGGCGTGAATCAATAAAGCCTACTGCTGTGTGCAGCCCGATCACATAAACATCCTCACAGTCACGCCCTCGGACTCACTCAGTCATCAATCTCTCCAGTCTCTCGGGCTCACAATGTCATGAAAATCAGCCCAAAATGATGATATGATGTATCAATAAATAGCAATAGGGACTGAGATATGATATGCCAATAAATGAGTATGAGTGAGTATGTAACTACAATTTAAGTAGATAACTCAACAGAAGACATGAACTCGGTGGGTCCTAATAGAATAAGCATGTAACCTAAACATGGTTTCTAACATGGATCACAACTCAATTACTCTGGCACGTAGATATTTCATGGATAAAAATAGGATTAGGTAGCTACACAGTATCACAAAAACAACCAAGTCATAATTCACACGATGCACGCCCACACGCCCGTCACCTAGCTGTGCGTCACCTCAACACCAACACATAACACGTATATTTAGGGGTTCATACCCTCAACACCAAGTTTAGAAGTGTTACTTATCTTGAACAAGCCAAATCCAATACCAAGAAAATCAAGCGATGCTCCAAAAAAGTCATCCCGCACATACCGACCTCTAAACGACTCGAAACTAGCCAAAAGCAACTCAGATACATAAAATAATACCTTAGGAAGCAAACCCAATCAATAAAGGGGGAATCCTTAATCAAAAGCCCAAAGTCAACCAAAAAGTCAAACCCGAGCTCGCACCTCGGAACCTAACAAAACTTACAAAATTCGATAGCCCATTCGATTACGAGTCCAACCATACAAGTTTCACTCAAATCTGACTTCGAATCGATGTTCAAAACTCAAACATTCACTCTATCAAACTTTAGAAAGAAACTTCCAATTTCTGTTTTGAAATCATCAACCAAATGCCAAATACGAGGATAGATTCATCAAATATAATCAAAATCGAGTAGAGAACACTTATCCCAATTCACATGGTGAAAATCGCCTAAATAATCGCTTCAATTCGAGCTCCATAGCTCCAAATATGTTAAAATGGCTGAAACCCCCGAAATTAGAGTACTTATAATCACCGGGAATGAATCGCGATCGCGGAAATACCATCGCAACCACGAAGAAGAAAAAGCACTGCTCCTGAAAATGCACTACGCGATCGCAGCAACAGACTCGCGAACGCGATACACAAGACTAACAGAACTACGTGTTCGCGGAAACAACCTCACGAACGCGAAGAGATAACCAGCATTCTGCCCAGCTCAGCCCCAAACACTATGCGAACGCGTAGAAGCAGACGTGAACGTGGCCATCCAATCGCGACCGCGATGAAGAAAATGCCCAGCCCCTGAAAATGCACTACGCCATCACAGCAGCAGACTCGCAAACGCGATACACAAGACTGACAGAACTACGTGTTCGCGGAAACAACCTCGCGAACACGAAGAGATAACAAGCATTCTGCCCAGCTCAGCCCCAAATACAACGCGAACGTGTAGAAGCAGACGCGAACGTGGCCATCCAATCGCAACTGCGATGAAGGTGCCCAGCTCCAGATTTCCTCTATGCGATCGCATACCAATCTTTACGATCGCGAAGAACAATCGAGGAATCAGAAATTAGCAGCAACTAGCAATGAAAACATGAAGAAAAATGGTCCGAATTCAATCCGAAACACGCTCGAGCCCCTTGGGATCCGTCCGTATATACCAACAAGTCCCATAACCTAATACGGACCTACTCGAGGCCTCAAATCATGCATAACAAAATTGAAATGACGAATTGCACCTCAACTCAAACTTAATGAACTTTTGAACTTACAACTTCCAAAATTCTCTCCGAAACATATCAAGTCAACTCGGAATGAACTCAAATTTTGCACACAAGTCCCAAATGACATAACGAAGCTATTCCAATTCCTGGAACCACAATCCGAACGCGATTCCATCAAAGTCAACTCCCATTCAAACTTATGAACTTTTCAAATCTTCAAATTTCCAACTTTCGCCAATTAGCGCCGAAACCTTCTAGAAATATCCAAATGCAAATCCGGGCACACGTCCGAGTCTAAAATCACCATTCGCACCTAACAAAACCATCAAAACTTCGAACCGAGGTCAAATACTGAAAAGTCAAACTTGGTCAATTCTTTCAACTTAAAGCTTCGAACATGGAATTCATTCTTTCAATCAAATTCCCCACACCTGAAAACCAAAACCTAGGATTCAGACAAGTCATAATACATCATACGGGGCTACTCGTGCCCCCAAACCACCGAGCGAAGTGCAATTGTTCAAAACGACCGGCTGGGTCGTTACAATTGATCATCTTCGAAATAGTCTCTTTGGAAGAGTTTTTGCAAGAGTGTATTCGGATTATGTTTTTGTCACGACCCAATTTCCAAATGCGTGGAAGGAATTTCAAGAGTTTCTTTTCAAGCTGAATCAAGGAAGCACGATAAGAATTCAAGAATGTGAAGTTTTCCTAAAGGATCTACAGCCTCTCGAGGATAAATACAGACGTCTCCGTACCGATCCGCGAGACTCTACTAAACCTGCTCATGACTCGTGAGACCTAGTAACCTAGGCTCTGATACCAACTTGTCACGACCTAATTCCCAAACCCGATCGTGATGGCGCCTCTCGTGAAGACAAGGATAGCCAGACCATCGCAAAACTCCTTTTTAAGTAGTTACTTGACACAAACAGTTCTAAAACATGATTTAATAACCATACAGTGCGGAAATAGCAAATACAATAAGGGAAAAACCATCACGACACCGCCCAAACCAGGGTGTCACAAGTCACGAGCAACTATTAGAATATGAACACCACTACAAGGCCAAAAATATACAAAGCCGGAATAATGAACAAAGAGTGAAAAGCGGTGCTGCGAACGCTGGCAGTCACCTCGCTAACTCCTATGACTCTGCTTCCGATCAGCCAAAAACCTGCTACTAGGTGAATAAATAACTGCATCTGCACACGAGGTGCAGGGAGTAAAGTGAGTACTCCAACTCAGTGAGTAATAAAGGTAAATAACAACTGAGTAGTAAGAAATCGTGTAAAGCAACCAACATGCTGTATAGAAGCAGGGTACAATCCTTTGAGAAAAACAGTGAAGCTGGGAAATCTTTGGAAATCTCTTGGCTCAGTTTAAATCTCGTTTTATAATGATCTTTCCAACAGTTACGAAATGATTTCAAAACAGTTAGTGCCGATAAGCACAGAAAATCCGCCCCTCGGGCACAAATATCACAGTATAACAGGTAAAAAGGCAAGTAAATATGCAAGATGAGCACATAAAAGTTCGCCCCTCGGGCAATATCTCAAAACAGTACCATCCCCTCGGGCTCACTCTCAGAACACTCTCAGCCCCTCGGGCTCTCTCTCTCTCAGATCACCCTCAGAACAGTATCATATAGCTACCGCTGCGGCGTGCAGCCCGATCCATATATCGTCGACGGCGCTCACTGGGGTGAGTAGACTCCGGGAGGGGCCCCTTACGGCCCAAGCGCAATATCAAGCCACCTCGTGGCATATAACATAAGGCCTGAAAGCCTTCTCACATCACTCACAAGGCCTGAAAGCCTCCTCACATCACTCATGAGGCCTGAAAGCCTCCTCACATCACTCACGAGGCCTGAAAGCCTCCTCACATCACTCACGAGGCCTGAAAGCCTCCTCACATCACTCACGAGGCCTGAAAGCCTCCTCACATCACTCAACATATCCTGACATATGGCCCTCGGCCTCACTCAGTCTAGAAGACATCATAAGCCCCTCGGGCATCAATAAAATAGTAGTGCTCAGCCCAAACAACAGTGGAAATATCATTTAAGTCTCAAAGTTTAATTAAAGTGGCTGAGTTTGTAAAACAGTATAATCAACAGGACTGAGTTCAAGTAGTATATAAAAATAGTGAGGAAACAGTGATAAAAATCCCCGAAGGGTTCGTATAATTGGCACGAAGCTCAAATATGGCAATAAGCCCAAATCATGATAATATCAAATAAGTTTCAGTCCAATATGCGGTAAAATCATCAATCGGGACGGACCAAGTCACAATCCCCCAACGGTGCTCTACCCTACGCTCGCTTCCGGCGTGCAAGTCTCCTTAATATAGCACTACGGTGTGCAAATCCGGGGTTTCAAACCCTCAGGATATCATTTACAATCATTACTCACCTCGAACTGGCGAAATCTCTAGCTTGCGACGCCTTTGCTCCTCAAATCGGCCTCCACGAGCGTCGAATCTACCCAAAATCAGAACGAATACATCACAATATGCTAAGGGGACAAAGCCCAAGCGAAAACAATCAATTTCGAGCACAAATCCCGAAATTACCAAAACCCGAGCCCCGGGCCCACTTCTCGAAACTCAAAAATTTTCACATTATTAAATTCCTTATCTTCCCACGAGTTCATACATATCAAAAGTTCACAGATCCGACCCTAAATGGCCTTTCAAATCCCAAATCAAGAGTTCAATTTCTCAAGCCCTAGTTCTTCAATTTAGGCTTAGTTTCCATGAATTTCTAGGTGGATTTCACAACACAAACGAGTTTTAAGACCAAAATTCTTACCTCAAGTCGTTTCCCCTCGAATCCCTCTTCAATCTCCACCAAGAAGCTCTCAAAATGATCAACCCTGGAGGAAAAATGACCCAAAATCGCAGATGAAATGAAATATAACATTCTGCCCAGCACTATTCCTCCTTCATCGCGATCGCGACCCAAGTCTCGCGATCGCGAAGCACTAAATTTCCATCTCTCAAATTAACACTATGCAACGCGATGCTACTGCTGCGAACGCGATACTTTAAACCGGTACCACTACGCGAACGCGTGCCTTATGCCGCGAACGCGATGAACAAATATTGTGGAAGCTCAAATCCTCCTATGCGAACGCGACACTCGTCACGCGAATGCGATGCATACTCCCAGGACCTTCTGCGAACGCAATGCTATAGACGCGAACGCGAAGCATAATGACTCAGGGGCCCAACTTCCTTCTACGCGAACGCGGGATCCAACCCGCGAACGCAAAGCTCTGGAACTTTACCTTCCGCGAACGCGGACCTACGTTCGCGAACGCGAAAGCCAAATATAGCCTGCAACTGCTGCTGCATTTTCTGCATAATTTTCCAAGTTAAAACATCCGTTAGCCCTCCGAAATCACCCCGAGGCCCCCGGGACTTCAACCAAAAGCACCAACACATCCTAAAACATCATTCAAACTTGTTGCAATCATCAAAACACATCAAGCAACACTAAAATCATCAATTCTCACCGAATTCAAGCCTAAGTTCTTCAAAAACTTCCGAAACACGCATTTGATAAAAAACCCAACCAAATCACCTCCAAAAGACCTGAAATTTTGCACACACATCCCAAATCACATAACGAAGCTACAGCAACTCTCGGAATTCCATTCCGGCCCTTGGATCAAAATCTCACCTACCAACCGGAATTCGCCAAAATACTAACTTCGCCAATTCAAGCCTAATTCTACACCGTACCTCCAAAATCACTTCCAATCACGCTACTAAGTCATAAATCACCCAACGAAGCTAACCAAATCATAAAAACTCTGATCCGAGCTCGTACTCAAATAAGTCTAACTCTTGGTCAAACATTTCAAATTCAAGGCTTTCAACTGAGACCCTTCTTTCAAATTTCTTCCAATTTTTCCTGAAACCCAAAACCAACGATCTACATTAGTCATAATACATTACAAGGGGCAAGTCATGCCCGAGAACTGGCGATCAAAGTGCAAAAGTGCAAAACGACCGGTCGGGTCGTTACATCCTCCCCCACTTAAACATACGTTCGTCCTCGAATGTGCCCAGAGTTGTTCCAAAAGCCAACCAATCGCTGAATAACCTTACCATGCATATACCCGGGGGTGATCCCACGTTACCCTATCTCGTATAGGTCCGATAACACATTGTAACTGAAACTTCACCATCCAATCTAGCCCACAAGCCATAGAACCACATTCCACTTTCCGAAATCATACACAAGATCAGAACCTCACATCTCTATTTAGAATAGGCCCGAACCAGCTGAAATAACCCATACCTGCAACCTCAGGTGCAATTATATGATATACCACATAACTCAAACACTCGAAACGATCACTTCTATTCACAGCAGCCGCACACAACACCCGAACACCGGTAGAAAACCTCTTATCAACTAAGGTCTTATTCCAACACTCCAATATACTGCTAATGATAAATGAAACATGCAATAAACCGTAACCATCTCTTAGGTCAACCATTCATGAAGTCACTTCCCTTTTGGCTAATACCACAGCCGATACGCTGTTCACTAAGCATCGCTCAATTACTCTTCCCGCTCGAATTCCACTAAGAGACCCCAATTGAACCGCATCATATGTGCCTATGACCAACAAATCCTAGCATCTCGCAACACAGAAAGGTAACTCATTGATCTCCCCCGATCACTGATAAGCTCAACAATGGTTGAATCAATACCTCCCCTAACAATGCCATTCGGAGCCAAACAAGCCGACTCAAGATAGAACACTCATCATAAGAGCCCAAATAAGAAGGACAAGTCCTTCCCAGCCGCCTGCTGGGTCTGCAAAATATAAAAATCCCAATAGGACATAATCCGTCGGACATCGCCACTCAATCCGTGGTATTTCCCATCATAGTCAACATCGCCATCTTACCGCAATAGTACAGAATAACACAACACGGAAACAACCAGTCTAAACCCCAATATCATATCCGCAATCTAACATACCAAGCAAAGAAAGATTCCCTCGGGCCTCCAAATCTCGGCAGTCACTAAACAGTGCTGATACACATGATCTAGGATCATAACATAGCCTGGACATGAGAACTTCCAGTCTCCAATTCCATGTAGCATACATATCACCATACCTGACCCCAAATTCCGCCATCCGAATACATATCACACCTCAGGTACCTAGTCATTCCACGAAAGATATTCTAAAATTCCCATGTGCCATACAAGCCTCTCGAATATCAGCAGTCGATCCAGCTTGAAGGTGCCGCAATACTACTGAAGTGCCATCCACTTAATCATGTTACCCTTTTTCTGAACATATACTATTGTCAAATCACTTCTAATTAGAAATATCATTCCCTTAACCATCTAAGGCTACCCACTGCCTAAGAGTTTTATGAACTTCCTTCAGAACTGAACTGTAACTCTACACACGCAAATCTCGATCCTCCACTACATACCGCATATACCATACCATCCTAGTATAACATGAGAACTTCATCTCCCTTCCGAGCCACAGAAATCTACGTACTCAACTAGTCAAGAACTTTCCATTGGTCCCATCTAGAAGAAAAGTCACTACACATCCCATGCTCCGCATGCCCATAGAAGATATACATCTCCAAACCGCGGTAAAAACAATCAAGAACTCTCCGAATTCCCTTTTCACAAACTAAACCGCCAGGACTGAATCCTTCTATCTAGACCAAGCTAAGCAAGCTGTCCAAAAACCAAGAGCATTGCTGCGAAATGCCTGTACGAACTCATTACCTTGAACACACACAAAGATTTAATCATATCCTTACCATACCGATCCGGTCTACTATCAAGCTACTCCATCTATCTAAATTCCTTTCTGATTCATTTTCAACTTGATGCTCCCTCTTGCTGTAGTACCACAATCTCTCAACCCAGGCTCACTACCCGAGAACCAAGCACAAGACCACACTGTCTAAGACCCATAAGCCGCTGAATACTCTCTCAAATATCCCCAAAAATACCACATTCCAGAATACTTTACTCTAAAGAACTTCCTGCGAATCTGAATTCGTTACCTTTACCTTCCAGATACTGATACATAGGATCCCATAATTAACATAAAAATACCACAAGTCAACACAGTCTCTAACCACGTACACAACCTTGAGATACCCGATTGTTTCCTGTAGAATCTTGAACACATTAGAACCATTCTCGAAAGTCATTCACTCTTATTCAAACTACAAATTACCTGACCTAACGAACAGAACCACCCGTGCCTCATTAGCACTCCGACACCGCAAAAATAAAATCCTCATCCCAATACAACCAAGCAACTTCCTGCTCTATGCGCCGAGCATTCTTTACCAACAACACTCTAGACATTCCGTGATTCTCATACCTTATGAAGCATAATATAACCTTTGTAAAAATTTTCCTTTACTCTAGCCATAGCTAATTCACTCGCATGCCCCAAACTGGAACCAACATAGCACCTAACTGTGCAATCAACCGCTCACAGCAGACTCGCCCACTTGGCTCGAAGCCATAGATCAAGATACGCTCAATAACTCATAACACTTTTACTCTATTGATGCCACAATACCATAGCGAGATTAAACTCAAATCATTTATAAGTCGTGAAAACACAGATCATCCAGTGCTGTAATCTTCTATAAAACCTCGCATTCATTGCCGCAATAGTCAAGCCCACTCTCTTAAGCAATCCAAAATTTCAAATTTCAACACGTACCCTTCCATTACACATGAGATCTTCTAACATACACATAAGGATCACACCACTTCGGAACACTCCGCAGGGGATAACCCACCTGCTTCGCCTCAATATAACATTTCCGTACACCTTCTACCGTCATACACATTACACAGTTACTTAGTCTTCCTGAGTCTGAACTCGTACCGCAACATGAAATTTACTTCATCCCCAACTAGGAGGCACGAAAAGATTTTTTACGCGCCCATAACTCGGAGCTACACATCCAATCACAATGGAGTCATACACTTAATAGTTCATTTATCATCCCGCAGGCCTTGTTCGTCACTTCCAAGTTATATAGATACATCCCGCAGTACTAACATACTCATCACATGGCCATTCAACCGTCACTTCCACTAATAGGGACACTGCCGAACATATAAGTTCAAAACACTCACTCACACAATCAGCACCTCAGCGCTCAAGCCATAGGCAAAGATCCGGCCTCAAGTCCTCCAGGCTGGCCCAACATCAAACTCACAGAGATCACATCTCGCCCATTGATCGGGGAATCACAAGCCATCAAGGCACATCTGATATTGAGCGCTCATGCGCGCATACAAAAGCGTGGAAGGAATTTCAAGAGTTTCTTTTTAAGTTGAATCAAGGACGCACGATAAGAATTCAAGAATATGAAGTTTTCCTAAAGGTTCTGCAGCCTCTCGAGGATAAATACAGACGTCTCCGTACCAATCCGCGAGACTCTACTAAACCTGCTCATGACTCGTGAAACCTAGTAACCTAGGCTCTGATACCAACTTGTCACGACCCAATTCCCAAACCCGATCGTGATGGCGCACCTCGTGAAGACAAGGCTAGCCAGACCATCGCAAAACTCCTTTTTAAGCAGTTACTTGACATAAACAGTTCTAAAACATGATTTAATAACCATAAAGTGCGGAAATAGCGAATACAATAAGGGAAAAACCATCCCGACACAGCCCAAACTGGGGTGTCACAAGTCACGAGCAACTATTAGAATATGAACACCACTACAAGGCCTAAAATATACAAAGCCGGAATAATGAACAAAGAGTGAAAAGCGGTGCTGCGAACGCTGGCAGTCACCTCGCTAACTTCTATGACTCTGCTTCTGATCAGCCAAAAACCCGCTAGCGGGTGAATAAATACCTGCATCTGCACGTGTAGGGAGTAAAGTGAGTACTCCAACTCAGTGAGTAATAAAGGTAAATAACAACTGAGCAGTAAGAAATCGCATAAAACAACCAACATGCTGTATAGAAGCACGGTACAATCCTTTGAGAAAAACAGTGAAGCTGGGAAATCATTGGAAATCTCTTAGCTCAGTTTAAATCTCGTTTTAAAATGATCTTTCCAACAGTTATGAAATAATTTCAAAACAGTTAGTGCCGATAAGCACAGAAAATCCGCCCCTCGGGCACAAATATCACAGTATAACAGGTAAAAAGGCAAGTAAATATGCAAGATGAGCACATAAAAGTTCGCCCCTCGGGTAATATCTCAAAACAGTACCAGCCCCTCGGGCTCACTCTCAAAACACTCTCAGCCCCTCGGGCTCTCTCTCTCTCAGATCACTCTCAGAACAGTATCATATAGCAACCGCTGCGGCGTGCAGCCCGATCCACATCTCGCTGCGGCGTGCAGCCCGATCCATATATCGTCGACGGCGCTCACTGGGGGTGTGCAGACTCCGGGAGGGGCCCCTTACGGCCCAAGCGCAATATCAAGACACCTCGTGGCATATAACATAAGGCCTGAAAGCCTTCTCACATCACTCACAAGGCCTGAAAGCCTCCTCACATCACTCACAAGGCCTGAAAGCCTTCTTACTCACGAGGCCTGAAATCCTCCTCACATCACTCACGAGGCCTGAAAGCCTCCTCACATCACTCACGAGGCCTGAAAGCCTCTTCACATCACTCACGAGGCCTGAAAGCCTCCTCACATCACTCACGAGGCCTGAAAGCCTCCTCACATCACTCAACATATCCTGACATATGGCCCTCGGCCTCACTCAGTCCAGAAAATATCATAAGCCCCTCGATCATCAATAAAATAGTAGTGCTAAGCCCAAACAACAGTGAAAATATCATTTAAGTCTCAAAGTTCAATTAAAGCGGCTGAGTTTGTAAAACAGTATAATCAACAGGACTGAGTTCAAGTAGTATATCAAAATAGTGATAAAACAGTGGTAAAAATCCCCGAAGGGTTCAGATAATTGGCACGAAGCTCAAATATGGCAATAAGCCCAAATCATGAAAATAACAAATTAGTTTCAGTCAAATACGCGGTAAAATCATCAATCGGGACGGACCAAGTCACAATCCCCCAACGGTGCTCTACCCCACGCTCGCTATCTGGCGTGCAAGTCACCTCAATATAGACTACGGTGTGCAAATCCGGGGTTTCAAACCCTCAGGATATCATTTACAATCATTACTCACCTCGAACTGGCGAAATCTCTAGCTCGCGACGCCTTTGCTCCTCAAATTTGCCTCCACGAGCATCGAATCTACCCAAAATCAGAGCGAATACATCACAATATGCTAAGGGGACAAAGCCCAAGCGAAAACAATCAATTTCGAGCACAAATCCCGAAATTACCAAAACCCGAGCCCCGGGCCCACTTCTCGAAACTCAGAAATTTTCACATTATTAAATTCCTTATCTTCCCACGAGTTCATACATATCATAAGTTCATAGATCCGACCCCAAACGGCCTTTCAAATCCCAAATCAAGAGTTCAATTTCTCAAGCCCTAGTTCTTCAATTTAGGCTTAATTTCCATGAATTTCTAGGTGGATTTCACAACACAAACGAGTTTTAAGACCAAAATTCTTACCTCAAGTCGTTTTCCCTCGAATCCCTCTTTAATCTCCACCAAGAAGCTCTCAAAATGATCAACCATGGAGGAAAAATGACCCAAAATCGCGGATGAAATGAAATATAACATTCTGCCCAGCACTGTTCCTCCTTCATCGCGATCGGGACCCAAGTCTCGCGATCGCGAAGCACTAAATTTCCATCTCTCAAATTAACACTATGCAACGCGATGATACTGCTG
The DNA here is from genome assembly GCF_001879085.1 of Nicotiana attenuata. Classification (NCBI taxonomy): domain Eukaryota; kingdom Viridiplantae; phylum Streptophyta; class Magnoliopsida; order Solanales; family Solanaceae; genus Nicotiana; species Nicotiana attenuata. The sequence continues at coordinate 148,805 of NW_017670477.1, read as the reverse complement.
CGAACGCGATGCTTTAAACTGGTACCACTACGCGAACGCGTGCCTTATGCCGCGAACGCGATGAACAAATATTGCGGGACCTCAAATCCTCCTATGCGAACGCAACACTCGTCACACGAACGTGATGCATACTCCTAGGACCTTCCGCGAACGCAATGCTATAGACGCGAACACGAAGCATAATGACTCAGGGGCCCAACTTCCTTCTATGCGAACGCGGGATCCAAACCGCGAAAGCGAAGCTCTGGAAGTTTACCTTCCGCGAACGCGGACCTACCTTCGCGAATGCCAAGGCCAAATATGGCCTGCAACTGCTGCTGCATTTTCTGCATATTTTTCCAAGTTAAAACTTCCCGTTAGCCCTCCGAAATCACCCCGAGGCCTCCGGGACCTCAACCAAAAGCACCAACACATCCTAAAACATCATTCAAACTTGTTCCAATCATCAAAACACATCAAACAACACTAAAATCATCAATTCTCACCGAATTCAAACCTAAGTTCTTCAAAAACTTCCGAAACACGCATTTGATCAAAAACCCAACCAAATCACCTCCGAATGACCTAAAATTTTGCACACACATCCCAAATCACATAACGAAGCTACAGCAACTCTCGAAATTCCATTCCGTCCCTTGGATCAAAATCTCACCTACCGACCGGAATTCGCCAAAATACTAACTTCGCCAATTCAAGCCTAATTCTACACCGTACCTCCAAAATCACTTCCGATCACGCTCCTAAGTTATAAATCACCCAACGAAGCTAACCAAATCATAAAAACTCCGATCTGAGCTCGTATTCAAATAAGTCAACTCTTGGTGAAATATTTTAAATTCAAGGCTTTCAACTGTGACCCTTCTTTCAAATTTCTTCCATTTTTTCCTGAAACCCAAAACCAACGATCTACATTAGTCATAATACATTACACGGGGCAAGTCATGCCCGAGAACTGGCGATCAAAGTGCAAAAGTGCAAAATGACTGATCGGGTCGTTACAATTTTATATATAGTTGTTGGAGAGTATATTCTTAATATATAGCTATTTTAACATCAATTGAATTGTGTTTATTTTAGTCATCTCTTTTGTATTTGGATTATGTTTTATATATAGTTGTTGGAGGGGATATTCTTAATATGTAGCTACTCTAAAAGCAGTGGAACTGTGTTTGTTTTAGTCCGCTCTTTTGGTATTTGAATTAGGTTTTATATATGTAACAGAAAAGGTCCAAATACCCCCTGAACTTTACGATAATGTCTATAAATAACTCTCGTTAAAAGTTTGGCCCATCACCCACCTTGCCGTTACACTTTTGGCCTGGATACCCCCTTTGTTTTAAATGGCTGCCACAGTGGATAAGTTATCCACTCAAAATATGACATATGGAAATTAATATACACATAAACATTTATTTTAATGCCCAACCCTACCCATTAACCCTACCCGTTACCCGATTCGTAAAACATAACCCTTATCTTAATACCCTCATTTTGTTCGCTTCGGTAAAAACATTTACCAAACTCCACACCCCTATTGTTCTCGTCTAGTCCGCCCAAATACTAGGGTTTCTGCATATGCGAAGGAATGCCAATCGAAGTTGGGTTTTGCTGAAATTTACAACATATTTATGACTTTTCTTGGAAGGTAAGTTACTTTAGCTTCTTTTTTGTTACCTTTTACTGTTGGGTTAGGGTTTTAGGATTTAAATCGTTTTAACATGTGATATAGTGGAGTTAATATTTGTCTGTTTAAATGCATTATATATGTTTGTTTATTGCTGAATTTTGTGTATTCTCGTATTTTTGTTGGGGATTTGGTGGGTCTTTGGTTCTCCCGAAATCAGATTTGTCTTTTAGTGTTTTTTTATTTCATGCTTTATCTTTATACGTATATGTTTGTTTATTACTGGATTTTGTTTATTCTTGTGTTTTTTGTTGGGGATTTGGTGGGTCTTTAGTTGTCCCGAAATCAGATTTGTCTTTTAGGTTTTTTTTTATTCCATGCTTTATCTTTATTCGTATCTTTTCTGATGTGGTCCCATGTAACGACCCGACCCGTCGTTACGGGAGTTACCGCCCCGTTTTCCCCGTTTTATGCTTCTATATGTTTCATTATATGTGTTTGGAGAACTTGAAGTAATTCGGATAGAGTTCGGTTGGAAATGAGACAATAAGTCTCTTTATGAGAAGGATTGTTTGGAAAAGTCAACCGAATGTTGACTTATGAGCTAGAAGGCTCGGAATGGATTTCCGATGATTCGACCCGTTTCGGGGGATGATTTGTGACTTAGGAGCGCAATCGGAATTAAATTTGGAGGTCCGGTGTAGAATTAGGCTTGAATTGGCTAATGTTGGATTTTGGCGAATTCCGGATGGTAGGTGAGATTTTGATCCCAGGGTCGGAATGGAATTCCGACAGTTGCAGTAGCTCCGTTAGGTGATTTTGGATATGCGTGCAAAGTTTCAGATCATTCGGAGGTGTTTAGGTCGGGTTTTAGATCAAATGCAAGTTTCGGAAGTTTTAGTTTAACTTAGGCTTGAATCTGTGGTAATTCGATGATTTTGATGTTTATGATAGTGTTTTTATGTTACGAGCAAGTTTGAATGAAGTAATAGAACATATCTGTGCATTTGGTTGAGGTCCCGAGGGCCTCGGGGTGAATTCGGGTGGTTAAACGAGAGTTTTGAGGTGTAATTGCAGGTCAGATTTTTCTGTCATCTGGTGTTTCCGCTTCTGCGAAAATGGACCGCAGAAGCGGTACCGCAGAAGCGGGTATGTGGTCGCAGCAGCGGTCGTGGCCGGCTAGGGAAATTCCGCAGATGCGGAAGGTGGCTCGCACCAGCGGGTCCGCATAAGCGGACAATGTGCCGCTGAAGCGGTTTTGAAGGAACCGCAGAAGCGGACTTCTCGTCGCATAAGCGAAGTCCGGGCTTCTAAGTGAAAACCGCTTAAGCGGAAATGTGGCCGCAGAAGCGGTCCCGCATAAGCGAAAGCGGGACCGCAGAAGCGAAAATCGCTGGGTGACAGAAGGGTTTTAAAATAATATTTCATCCGCGACCCTTTTATATTTTTCCTCCATTTTGACGTTCTTAAGAGCTTTGAACAAGGAAATTCGAGGGTTTTGACTGAGAATCACTTAGAGGTAAGTTCCTTGGCCTAAATATTCGATTTTATGGTAGAAATTACATGTAAATTGTAGAAAATTCATCAAAAACGGGTCAGACTAGGGCTTGGAAAGCTGTGAAAAAATGGAATTTGGAGGGTCAAACGAGCTCCGATTTTGGTAAACTTTATATGCACGGACTCGTGGCGAGACGAGGAATCCGTTGGTGTGATTTTCGGAATTTTTCGAGAAGTGGGCCCGGGGCTCGGGTTTTACCAACTTCGTGAATTTTAGTACTTTTCGAGTATTTTTTTGATTGGTTTATGTTTCTTTAACCCATATTCATGTATTCGTTGTGATTTTGACTAGATTCGACGCGCGAGGAGGTCGATACGAAAGGAAAAGGCATTGCGGACCATTCTACGGCCGGTTAGAGGTGAGTAGTTGGTGTATATGATGGCCTGAGGGTTTGAAACCCCGGCTTTTCACATTGTGACGCTATTGTAGGGCGTGACTCGCACCCCATGGCAGGTGCGGGATTGGTTATGACTGGGGATTGAGACTTAGTCCATCCCGAACAAGAATGTTTCTATATTGGCGACTGATACACACCCTGTATTGAATATATCTGGGCTTATTGCCGTGTTTGGGGCCTTGTGCCGATCTGTAGCATCCATAGAGGATGAATGTCATTGTGATAGCATGCTTTGTATAATCATTGATCTCAGTCCTGTGTTTAATCACTGTTATGAAACGCTAAGTCACTTTTCCTGAAGTTAAATATCTAAAGTATATTCTTCTTAATAAATTGGAAATTTGGAAAATTAATTGAATCTGTTACGTGACTCATATGCATATTGTGGACCGAGTGTGGATCGGGCTGCACGCCGCAGCGAATCGTATGATTATATTGCGCTTGGGCTGAAGGAGCCCCTCCGGAGACTGTACACACCCCCAGTGAGCGCCGTCGACGTTAAATGGATTGGGCTACGCGCCGTAGCGGTCATGTGCATTGCATTGCATCTTTACATTATACTTGACTGATATATTTGAAGTTGTTTTGCTGTTAGTTCGTAGTTAGGTGTTGGACTGTTAGTTTTAGCTTTGCTTTGTGGCATTTCGTGGATTTCTTATCTTCAGACATTTTATATGCTTATTACTCACTGAGTCGGTAGTACTCACCCCTACTCCCTGCACCTTGTGTGCAGATTCAGGTATACCAGAGGCTTAGCTGAGCAGTCTTTGTTTCCCAGAGCTTATAAGAGTTGTTGAGGTAGCTACTTGACGTTCGCAGGACCTGACTACTCTTCCTATTTCAGTTTTATTTATATATACATTTCCAGACTTGAGTATTTTCGTTCAGATATTGTTATTCAGATTGTTTTAGAGGCTCTAGACTCGTGACCCCAGGTCTTTGGGAGCGTTTATCAGACTTCGTATTTTTCTCAGTAATATTCTATTATAAATATTGGATTATTATTCTGAAACTATTATAATCTCTTTAGATTGTCGGTTTGAGGTTTACGGTTAATTTGGGAACGATTGTGGTCTGGCTTGCCTAGCAATGTTGTTAGGCGCCATCACGACCGGGTTTGGGGTCGTGACATCCCATTTATGTTTTTATTGTTTTCTATTTTTTTGTAGCTTTCGAAAGATGATTTCAGAGGTTGATATTGTGTTCAACTATGGGGGTAAATGGGTATTTTCACCTAACCTAGTATACTGTGAGGAACTTGTGCACTTATGGACATCATTTGTTCCTGACTTATTGAGTTATAAGGATATATGTGTTGAGTTTACCTCTAGATTAGGGTTTGTCAAAGTTAAACAATTGTTAGTGGTTAGGCCTTCGGGTAAGTACTGTTTGGTAGAAGGTGACGAGAGTATCAGGGCTCTTCTTTGCTTATTATGTAACAAATTCAAGGTCTTAAATTTCTTTGCTGTTGATGAGAGTGAGCCTTCTATTTCTGCTCCACATATCATAGACCATACAGAAACACATCATGTAGATATTGAGATTGGTATAGACTGTGAACATAGTCTTGGTTCTGGTGGTGAATGTGAACCTTTAGATGGTGGGGAGTATAATTCTGATGAAATGGAGGTTATTAGCAATGAAAGGAGGAGGGTTGCAGATGATAGGTTGGAAAACTATAAGGAGTTGAAGCTAGGTATATCATTTAAGGACATGAATGAAGGCACGAAGGCTGTAAATTTCTATGCTTTAGCTAACAAAAAGGCTTTGGAGTTGATTAAATGTGAAAAAAAAGAACCAGATATGGTTGTCAAGAAGGGTGTCCCTTTAGGTGTCTAATCTGAAGATGGGAAAACTAGTGGGTTCAAGATTAAAACTTGGAAGGATATACACACATGTGAGGATGCCTTTAAGAATCCTAGAGCTGATTATGCCACATCAGCTCAGTATTTTAAGAGTAAGGTCCAAAATAACCCTAAATACATGATTAAAGATATGAGAGGTGAGCTTGAACATGAATGTGAGTAGATCCAAATTGAAAAGGGCTAAGAATTTGGTTATTTAGAAACTAGAGGGTAGTTTTATAGATGACTACAACAAACTTGAGGCATACTGCCAAGAAATTAGATTGTTTAATCCGGGAAGTGATGTAGTCATAAATATCTCCAAAGATGCACTAGCAGAAGGTAAGAGAATTTTTTTTGAGAATGTATGTCACGACCCAACTTTCCCTCCGTTTGGGTATCATGATGGCACCTAGTCTTAGGGACTACGTAAGTCTAACTCATACTGAAATACCACAATAATAAATGAAACTTAACAGTCTTGAAGCAGAAATCTCTAGAAAATTTAAAATTCCCAAAACCCGGTAGTACAAGTCATAGGCTCTACAGAGTTTCGCCACACCTTCTAAACACAACCGTATGGAAATAAGTACAACATGGCGAATATAAAATAGGAAGGTGACTCCGAAGCCTACGAACGCAGCAGCAGGGCTACCTTGAGTCTCCTCGGCAAGAATCCGCACAGCTACTATCGAACAATACCTGGATCTACACAAAACAATATGCAGAAGTGTAGTATGACCACACCACAGCGGTGCCCAGTAAGTATCAAGACTAACCTCGGTGGAGTAGTGACGAGGAACAGTCAAGACACCCACTGGTCTAATACGCATAACAAGTATAAGTATAGAAACAACCGAACATGATATTTATATAAAGACTAAGCGATATTGCTAACAATACAGTAACTACAATAAGGAAAGAGAATAACAAGTAACAGTGGAACACCATAATAAAGCACATAAAAGTGAATGAAAATACAGGCCAAATCCGAAATCACAAATACAGTAAGGACAAATCATAACTCAGTAACTACGATTGTTTTCACATTAGGTCATAGCCAACAAACTTCATTCAATTAGTCAAATTCTTCAGTTAATAAAAACATTTCGAAATACACTTCCTTCAAGTAAATATTTTTCCAAAATAGTTCTCTAAAAATGAGTACCTTTCGAATATAACCCTTTCAAATAAATATCCGTCGAATATTAAGTCACCCTGTGACACCTCATCTCATAATCATACAATACAGATCTCAATACCTGAACCCTAACACGTGGCATCCCATGCCCTCATCACACCTCATAATTATACTTACAACCCATGTGCCCAAAAGAGTCATTCTCACATGGAAGGCAAATAAACAAGGGTGTGAGTCTATACTCAGCAATATCAAGGAGCCTCCTATCCGATAAGGGTGCTTAGCCACGTGTATTCTTGTGCAAGTATCCTAACATAGTTCATACCAGCTAGTAAGCATAAGGAGAAGAATAGACATCACATATAATGTTTACACAGGGATAAGATCAATGAAAACAACAGCTCAGAACACAGTGATAATAACATGGGATCTCCCAGGATACCGTCCCTTAGTCCCAGACGTAAATGTGCAGGGGAATCTCCCGGAATACCATTTCGTAGTCCCAAAGTAAATATGCAGAATAAGGGGATCTCCCGGGACACCGTCCCGTAGTCCCAAAGTAAATATGCAGAACAGGGGGACTCCCGTGATACCGTCCCGTAGTCCCAAACGTAAATGTGTAGGGGGATCTCTCGGAATACCGTTCCGTAGTCCCAAAGTAAATATGCAGAACTGGGGATCTCCCGTACCGTCCCGTAGTCCCAAACGTATATGTGTAAGGGGATCTCCCGGAATGCCGTTGCGTAGTCCCAAAGTAAACATGCAGGGGGATTTCCCGGAATACCGTTTTGTAGTCCCAAAGTAAATATGCAGCGCAATCAATAGAAACAACAGTTGCAGCATAGCAACAAACTCGTACATCACCACCATACGTATAACAACAACAATGACAATAATACAAGGTACGTCAAGTGAATCAACTCAAGAGCTGTAAATCAGAAGGAAATGGTAGAACCAGTTCCCAAGGAATAACCACAGAAAAGAATGCTAGGCATAAAGGGAACAGTTCGACAAAAGGAAAACTAACATGTAGCAACGACCCCACAATATATAAGCCAATAACAAAGAAGTTAACACGAGTCAAGTAATCCTAAATAAAGGCAAGTCAACAAACATATAGGTTATCTAAACTCCTTTTAAGGTAGGACAATTACGAGGTTACTAGACAATTCAATTAAGGAAAAGATGATCTTAGCTTCACTTCAGACTAAACAATTTCAGAAGGGATAATAATAATTCCCAAATAAGACAAGCACCTATGAAAATATAGCATGACAATATGAGAGGCGAAATTCTTCAGTTAAATCAAATAGGAGTCAATTAGGCAATAAAAGTGAATCATGAAGCAACTAATTTCAATTAAGCATGTAGAGGTAAAACTAGTAAATAGGGAACGCAGTCATATCAAGAATAACTTCATACATAGTGAATATAAGGATCTAAGAACCCTAAAAGGCCAATTTCCCACAAATAAGTCCAAGTACGCACGCGTCACCTCGCGTACACGAACTACAATCAACATAGAAGACTCAAATCGTAAGGGGAAGTCCCCCACACAAGGTTAGGCAAGATACTTACCTCAAAGACGACAAATTGATACTCTAAAATGCACTTCTCAGATGGAAAGACCTCCGAACGGCTCAAATCCAACAAAATTAACTTCAAAGCACAAATAAAACACATAAGAAACTATTCCGGATCATAAAGTCTCAATCTTTAACAAAATCCAAAAATCGGTCCAAAAGTCGATCCCCGGGCCCGCCCTCGTAACCCGACAAATTTTACAAAAACTGAATACCCATTCTGATACGAGTTCAACCATACAAAATCTATCAAATTTCGATACCACTTGGTCCCTCAAATCATGATTTTTTTTATTTGAAAACTTTCTTCAAAAACCAACATTTTCCCCAACCCAAAACAAAAATTAAATGATGAAAATGAAGATAAATCATAGAATATGTTAGGTTCTAGGTGAAGAACACTTACCCAATTGATTTGCTTGAAAAACCCCAAAAAAAGCTCCCAAATCCGAAGTTTAAAACTCAAAATATGAAGAAATGGCCAAACCCTCGACTTATATGATTCTGCCCAGCATTTTCCGCATCTGCGGGCAATTAAGCGCAACTACGCATACGCATTTGCGAGAAAAGAGTCGCATCTGCGGACTTAGCTAACCAGGCAAAGGACTGCATCTGCAAATTTACAGCCGCACCAGCGGAACCGCAGAAGCAAAAGGGGAAACCGCAGAAGCAGGATTTCTCCGCAGGTGCGATCGCTGGACCGCAAAAGCGGCCTTCGCACTTGTTGCCGGCCTCCGCAGAAGCGGGCAAGTTCCCAGGTCTTCATGACTGCAGAAGCGGTCTGGCTCACGCAAAAGCGGTGCCGCACCTGTATTCCAAGGTCGCAGGTGCGAAAATACCAGAAATTAGACATGCTCAAAATCATGCAAAACATCTGAAACTCGTCCGAATCACACCCGAGGCCCCCAGGACCCCGTCTAAGCACACAAACAAGTTCCATAACCTAACACAGACTCGCTCGAGGTCTCAAATCACGCCATGAATCAAAATATCAACTTCCAAATCTTCCAACTTCAAAAACTCGTGTCGAAACCAATCAAAGCAACCCGGAATGACGCTAAATTTTGCAGACATGCCCCAAATGACAAGACGGAGCTGTTCTAACTCTCGGAATTGCATTCCAACCCCATAACACAAAAGTCAACTATGGGTCAAACTTTTCCATTTTCCAAACTTCAACTTTTCCAACTTTTGCTGATTTGTCTCAAATTACCCTACGGACCTCCAAGTCCGAATCCGAACGCGCGCCTAAGTCCTAAATCACCATACGAAGCTGTTAAGATCATCCAAAACCCATTCCAGAGCCGTTTACACCAAAGTCCAATTTTGGTCAGTTCTCACCGCTTAAGCTTCCAAAACTAGATTCCCTCTCCCAATTCGACTCTAAATCATCCGTTAACTCAATTCAACCATGCACGCAAGTCGATAATCATATTATGAAGCTATTCAAGACCTTACGCCACTGAACGACGCTTAAATTCTCAAAACGACTGGCCGGATCGTTATAATGTACTTATGCTTTAATGCTTTGAAGCAAGGCTGGGAAAATGGTTTGAGACCATTAATTGGAGTGGATAGTACATTCTATAAGGGTAGAACCAAGGGTCAGTTATTGGTGGCACTAGGACAAGATTCCATGAATCATTTCAACCCACTAGCATGGGCTATGGTGGACAAGGAAACAAGCAGGACTTGGAGTTGGTTCATGGAGCTGTTGACGTTGTCTTTGGAGCTTAAAACTGGTGCAGGAATCACATTCATATCAGATATGCAAAAGGTAAATAGTTTTGATTTTCTTTCATTCTACATTTTAAAGTATATGATGGTTTGCACTAATAGTCTAATATTTCTTTCATTCTCTGTTTTTGATTCACTTCACAGGGCTTGTTGGATGCTGTTAGTACAGTACTTCCTGAGGCTAACCACAGGTACTGTGTGAAATATATTGAAGCCAATTGGTGCAAAAAATAGAGAAGTGGTAAAATGAGAAAGTTGTTATGGTGGTGTGCATGGAGTTCATATGATGAGGAGTTTAAAGACCAATTGAAGAAATTAGGGGATCTGTCAGAAGATGCTGCAAAGGATATCTTAAAGTATCCCCCAAGGGCATGGTGCATGGCATATCTTGGCACTCAATGTAAGAATAAGATTGTTGATAAAAACTTCACTGAGTTATTTAATGCCTGGATTCTTGAGGCTAGAGGAAAACTAATTATCAAAATGTTGGAGGACAAACCAGTAAAAGTGATGGTGTTGTTAAGAGACAATGAGGCTAAGGTGAGAAGTTGGAATGCAGAATATAGTCCATCTTGCTTGAAGCTTTATAGTGATTGGAGGGGCATATCACATGACTATAAAGTTATATTCAATGGAGATTGGGGATATGAAGTGTTTGAAGGAATTGATAGACATACTGTCAATCTACAATAGAGAAGGGATACATGTAGGTTATGGGATTTATCTGGCATTCCTTGTCCTCATGCAATAAAGGCAATGATGCATAAGAGAGTAGAGCCTGATGGTGAAATCCATTGGTGGTATAGTAAAGAAGCATACCTCCTAACATATAAGGAAAAGCTTCAGCCTGTATGGGGTCGGCCGTTCTGGAAAGTTGAACCTTCACAAGCCATGTTACCTCCTGATACTGTGAAGCAAGTCGGCAGACCCAAAGTGAAAAAAACATAGGGAACCAGATGAGGCAAGAAAAAGGATAAGGCAGTGGAGTAAATCAAGGAAGGGGACACAGATAACATATAGTAATTGTGGTGAGCCAAACCATAATGCAAGGGGTTGTTACAAGGTAATATTTTTTCATATTGTTTGACTGAATAACAATACTACTGAAATTGACTTCATTTTTTTTACTTGTTAATAGCCTAAGGCTGCTGGAAACAGTTCTCAATCTAGTACAAGAAAGGGTGCAAGCTGTAGTCAAACTCAAGAGTCTTATGCAATGGAGAGTGACCAAGAGTCACAAACTGATGTTGGACCATTTGTTGCCACACAAGAGTTTACACCAAATCGTCCGGAAGTTGACAATGAAGAGGATCCTCCACTTAGGACAATGATTGTTTCAGAAACACAGTCAAGGATTGAGAGGGGCAACCTAAGAGGACCTACAACTGGGATAAGAAAAATTAAGTTTGCTGGAGATCACACTGGGGCTTCGACACCTACCAATCTTCCTTATTCTCCAACTAAGCTGACATGGAAGGAAAGCTGCAATCTCATCAAGCCAAGTCCAACTTGAGGCAAGAAAGAGAAATATCAAGATGATGGCAACAAAGAGCAAACGAGTTGCACTTGATGATGAAGATCTTCTTTGAAGACGATTGCTATATTTTTTGTTGTGATTGGTTATTAACAATTATGTTTAGTTAGTTAACAAACAACAGTTAACCATTTTTTGGGGTTGGTTAAGTTTCTAATGGTTAAGCATGGTATTGATGAAACCATTTTTGGCAATGTACAAAGCTGTAGAGGCCTATGTGCCCTGTTCTATTTTCTGCAAATCTGTCTACTTAATGTTTGAGATCAATTATGTCTAAGTTGTGGATTCTGTCTACTTTTGTTGTTATATGCACTTCGGAGTTGCTCTAAGTTGCTTCATATGCTCAAGTTCACTGTTTAGAGTGTTATAACAGCGGCGTTGGACTGATCTGTCGACTTGTGGATTCTATCTACTTTTGTTGTGTGTCTGGTGCAGATTTTGAGATGTTCCCTGTAGTTTTATGTTTTTATCCTTGGGTACTTGTTTAAACCTCCAACTCAACCTCAGCCATGATAATACGCATAGGATCCTTGAGAGGTCAAGTGCTAGAGGTCAAGTACAATACTTTCTGAACTATTTTTTTTCATGTTTAAACCAGTATACTTGATACAATAAATCTATACACATGCTGTCCAAAAGTACATAGGGGAAATCTATACAAAGTACTATAGATTGCAAATATACACTTAAGAAATATAGATTGCAAATACACATGCTGTCCAAAAGCATAAACACTTAAAACATAAATTAAACCTTAACCATGTCAATTGTACATAAACCTTATTTGAGCATAGGTTACATATTCACTTAAATATCTCAAATAGACCTAAACTTTGGTTGATCTTAAGGTAGCTATTTCATCATCCAAGCACACATGAACCTAACGAAGCAACACCATATCATACAAATGATATTCCATTTTTTCGGACTAGTTTCCTTCACAAACACTAAACCTCCATCAATTTTTTCCTTAGAAACATCATTGTCTCCTTTAACATCATCTAATTCCTTGAAATCTTCAATTTTTGCAACATCCCCTGCTAAGACACTTTCAATCTCGACAACCTACATCAGCAGAAGATTCCTTTCATGTCTAAGAGCTTCATTTTCATTCTTTAAGTTACTGATCGGTGATGTAACTCTAAGAGGAAGTTCATCATCTACCCATTTTCAAAACTTACATTTCTGTCCCTGCGCGACAATTAGAATAAAATTATCGACAATTGCCTGCCGGCATTATTTACCTAAGAAAAAATACACAAACAATTCTTATAAAATTTACCTTAGGCATTGAACACTTGTTAATTGTCTGCCGGCATTATTTGGAGTCCAAGCAGTGAATTGGCTAGCAGCAACTCCACAACAGCATTTCCTCCTCGAACCATATGATGAACTCGAAGATCCCTGGCTCATATTTTGGGAATTGAATGGGAAAAATGGTGGGAACACTAACCCTAACTTGGTCGTCCAGATTTGCACCGGAACTAGCACCAAATTTGTGAGTTCCTTGTTGAGATTGAGAAGAAAAGCTATCCCTAATTGATAAGTGTAGTGAAATTAGGGAGGGTATTAAGAGAAGGGTTATGTTTTACGGGTCGGGTAACGGGTAGGGTTAATGGGTAGGGTTGGGCATTAAAATAAAAATTTTATGTGTATATTAATTTCCACATGTCATATTTTGAGTGGATAACTTGTCAACTGTGGCAGCCGTTTAAAACAAAGGGGATATCCAGGCCAATAGTGTAGCGGCAAGGTGGGTGATGGGCCAAACTTTTAACAAGGGTTATTTATAGACCTTATTGTGAAGTTCGGGGGGGGGGGGGGTATTTGGACCTTTTCCGTATATTTAAAAAAAATAATCCTTCAATGTTCTTTAAAATTGGCCAGCTGTTATTCAAGCGTGGTCGTCAATGGCCGAGCAAAGCCATAGTTGTGAATATGGGTGTTCATGGTTCGGTTTGGATAGGTTTTTCCCTAAAACGAAACCAAATTAAATAAGTCGGTTTTTCAAATATTGAAACCAAACCAATTAAGTCGATTTTTTATCGATTCGGTGTATGTCGGTTTTTGTCGGTTTTTTTGGTTATTTATCAGTTTTTTCTTAAATATGAGATATACACTACCAAACACATATTCCGGCGACTACATTTTCAACATAACACTGTCAAACCAATTCTCTATGAGAAATCTATTATTTACCAATATATATTGATGATAATTGAACCAAATAGTGATGAATAATTTTAGGACTCAATTAAAAATAAATTATTTTTAACATGAAATAAATTCTTAATACTTAAGCAAAAAGCTAAATAAATCAAAACTAGAAATGTAAAAGGCAAAAGAACTAAGATTATTAATAATAAGCAAAAGAACTAAGACTAAAAAGTGCAAAATTATTAAAAATGTAAACATAAAAATTTTAAGAAAACTTTTGTAATAGTATAGTGTATGTATGTGTATATATATATATATATATATATATATATATATATATATATGTGTGTGTGTGTGTGTGTGTGTGTGTATGTATGTATATATATATATGTGTGTGTGTATGTATGTATGTATGTATGAAAGGTATAATAATAAATTTTAATAGCTACTTCTATATTCGGTTTGGTTCAGTTTTTTTCTGATTAAAACCAAAACCAAACCAAATTTGGTCGGTTTTAAAATTCACAATCAAAATCAAACCAAACAGAAAAAGTATCGGTTTGGTTCGATTTTTTTGAACACCCGTAGTTCTGAACATATGCTTAAATAATAGGTTTGTAGCTTTTTATGAACACAAGGGTATTCCGCCAAAAGTGCGATTAATGATGGACTGAGAGTTTTATTGATTGACCATTTCACACCTCAATAACTCATGGAGCACATTCAAAGCCTACGATACTCTAACCAAGGAGTACAGTTTGCTGGTGAGATTATGTGACAATTATGTGGCACAAATAAGCAATTTTTCACTGAAGCAACTCGATAATGCAACGATTGTTATGCTATTATTGGACTGCGTACCATATACTATTGGAGACTGAATGAAGTGGTTCTACGATAGAACTTATGTAGAAATTATGTCTACCCCGGGGACAGAAGTTTAGAAAGGCATACAATAGTTACCGAGACGAAAATATGTAAATTTCAGGGATGGTCAATATTTACGTGTCTACAGCTGCCCCTCTATATTTGTTGAAGCATTGTAAAGGGCTTTCAGATATGTGCCCTCTACAAAGCTTTAAAATATCTAGATGGGCAGCTGTAGAAATATAATTTTTATTCCTCTCTGAAATTTACATATTTCAGTGATTAGACATTTAATTTTGGTCTAATATTGCTATTTTAACTAAGACCTTTTTCTTTATTTTATCGTAAAAATTAAAACTATAAAATTATTTTCCTTTATTATAGCTAATTGTATTTTTGTCTAGTTACTTTTAGTTTATTTTACTTTTTACAAAATAGAAAAGTCAAGAAAATAGCAACATAGTTGTTGGAATATTGAGCTTTTGTTTTTTAGTACTATTTTATTTATTTTTGTTCATAGAAAAGAAAACTCCAAAAATAATTTCTTTTCATTTAGTGCAAGTTTAGGATTTAGATTTTTCGTAAGTAGCACTAAATGAGTTTCTTTTTTATACATAATTGATGTAAGTACGTAGCTAATAGTTATTATTTTATCTTTTTTGCTTTTTATTTTTATTTCCAGAAAAAAAAGGCAAAAAAATTATCATATTATCATGTTTTAAGTTCGTTGCCATATTTTCTCTTATTCTGTTTAATGTTATGGTTGACTAATCTTTGTTATTTACAACATATACCTTTTTTTTACAACATATACTTGATATTTGAAATTAGCTAGTTAGTTTGTTTCAGTTTTTTCCAAAATGTATTCTAAATAAATAGAACAAATAAAGAAAAAAAAGAGCCAATCAAACATAGACACCTAGAAGATGCTTTCTCATCCATTCTAACAACTTCACATGAACACACATTCACAATGGTGGAAGGGACCACACAGTTTCTTCCTTCTTGTAGTCCGAAACCTAAATGTGGTTCTTTTGGACTCAAAACACTTTTTTAAGTATTAAAAAAAAAAAGTTACATTTCTATATAGAATGCGGTTATGAACCGCGTTTCATATAAAATGCTGAAACAGACCGAGATTTATATAGTAGCTAAAAAGACAAGTATATAAAGCGCGGTTCAGTACCGCATTTTATATAAAGCACGGTAATTAACTGCGTTATACACATTTAGTGGGCCCACCAATAACTCTTCTGCGCTTAACTGACATAACAATAATTCATATATGTAAAACGCCATTTTAAACCGCGTTTTACTTCCAAAAGTTTGATCCCCCGGATTGGGCATTGCCTTATATAAAGGCGTTAAGGGTTTTGAGAATTATCATTCAGAAATACTCCAACTTCGTGATAAATTTTTCTTGTTGTTAAATTCTCAAGCTTNTTCATTATACTGGGGGGGGGGGGGAGGGGGAGGGGGGAGAGGGGAGGGGAGGGGGGAGGTTGTGGTGGCGAATAACTCAGTGAGCTATAGTTTATCTCCACAGAGTCATGTTAAGTTGCCAACAATGGAGTACGATAGACTGGTATCGTTGTTATGCAATAAAATGAGATTGAGCAAACGTTCGATGAATCTTAAAACAATCGGAAGATATCCGTATTCTGTAACTCCACAAGGGGTTGCTTGTTATGCTGAGTTTAACATCGAAGACGATGAAACTCTGAGAGATTTTTTGGGGACTCCGGATGAATATAGGGAATTTATTGTGATAAAATTGTTGGAAATGTATATCAAGGCTGAAGACGTTCGTAATAATGAGGTTGCGCAAAGCATGGATAAACCTCAATCATCGGGTAGTTATTCTGGAGCAGTTTTAGCCCAACAGGTTCCAGCTGAAAGAGTTTGGCTGGATCTAAACTTATCTCCGCGGGCGAACGAGGAGCGAGGAAATAATTTGTAACACCCCGTACATTAGGGCTAGGTGTGGATATGTTAAATGGGTATTAATTTGATGTTTTAGACATATGAAGTCCTAGAGGGATGATTATTGGTGAAAATAGTTGTTTCGCAATCAAGATGGAGAGTGAGGTGCATAAGATTCGACATAATCGACTAAGTTTATAAAAGGTCCGTCTTCCAGCAGCAGTTAATGAAAATGTGTAAGGAATTCTGGAAAACTCAAAAGACTATAGTTGTAGGCCTTTGAAATATCTTTCCAATCATATAATATGGAGCCCAAATGGATCTCTGCGCGAAAAGTTACGCGCGTTTTACAGATTAGTGCGCAATATGCACGCCCAGTGCGCGCCCCGAGCGCGGCCGCGCACCTGTGGCAGTGTTACTGCCATTTTGCGCGGTCAGGTGCGCGTTCAATCCTACAGGCGCACGGGGGCGCACTTGGAGGGTCATTTTAAAGCCCTACTTCGTCCCCCACACCCCAAAATACAAAAACTTGCTCTAGGAAGGGGAGCTCTCAAAAACCTAACTCCTTAAAGGTCCCTCCACCATCCAAGGTAAGTTTTAATGTTGATTCTAAGTTAATTTTAATTTCCTAACATCTTATTAACATGGGTAAACCCTCCATATCATTAGATATTCGATTGGGACATCATTGTGCAGAGAAGGAACCCTAGAACTCGAATTCAAGAGGAGTGAACTTCAAAGTCTTCACCCTCTAATTGATTATAGCGTTGGATTAATGATTGTAGACTACAAGTTCATGAGATATGAGTTGATGGGTTTAATAGAAAAATATGAACAATTATAAGTTTGGCTTGTTGATTGTTGATTATTGCTTAAGGGTAGGGGTGGCAAAATGGTTCAAAGAAAATAGTTAACCACCCATATTATCCACTAAAAAATGGGTTGGATAATGAACTTTTTATAAACGGGTCAAATATGGATAAGAATCATATTATCCATTTAGAAAACGGATATCCAATGAATAACCAATGGATAACCAATGGGTCTAACTTTTACATTTGTAAAGTCTCAAATTGGGGGTTCCTCAAGTTTGAGAGACTAAGAATTCTCCCAAAAGTGATCATATACAAGAAGTCATAGATAATATGGGTAACCCATATTATCCGCTGGTTAAACCATTTTCTATCCGTATTAAATATGGGTCGGGTCGGATAATTGATCCGTTTTTTCATTACGCGTTTTCAACCCGAACCATATCCGACCCGACCCGCCCGTTTGCCACTCCTACTTAAGGGTGTTGTTTACCTTATGGGTGATAAAGAATGATGTTGATTATAACCATTTGAGACTTTAGAATATATCTGGGAGCAAGAGAATGCGTTATTGGGTGTAGAGACACCATTAATAAGGACTATGAAGCTTTATGCAACCAAGTGTTTGAGAAAATGCCTAAGTAACCAAAACATGAGCATTATTGCTAATATGGAATCCCTTGACTTGTATTGATATAGATTAAAGTTAAAAGGGTTGGCGAATGTTCTATTACGCTCAAGAGCAGGAAGTTAAGGTATGTGAGGCTAACTCTCTATGTTTGGGAATGTTAATGATTCTCCCTACACTACGTTTCTTTTACGACATTACTAATTACCTTAGAAATATAGTTTAGCCTAGTTCCTTGAATAGTTGTAGAACTTCTATTCTCTAGCTTCATAACTCGTTCACCACTATCATTGTGAACGTTATGAGCTTAGTGTGTATTCAATATAGACTTGGGTTTATGTAACGACCCGGCCGGTCATTTTAAGAATTAACGCCCGATCCCCTATTAACTATTTTCCCGGTGTTTGTTTATGCTATTGTGAGTTGCCGGGAGGAAACTTTGGGAGTTTCGGAGTGTTTTGGGATACTTAGTCCCTAAATGAGAGCTTAAGTTTTGGAAATTTGACCGTAGTCGGAACAGTGTGAAGACGGCCTCGGAATGGATTCCGATGGTTCCGCTAGCTCCGTTGGGTGATTTCGGGCATAGGAGCGTGTTCGGATTGTGTTTTGGAGGTCCGTAGCTAATTTAGGCTTGAAATGCCGAAAGTTGAATTTTTAAAATTTCCGATTCGATATTGAGATTTTGATCCGAGGGTCGGATTGGAATTCCGGAAGTTGGAGTAGCTCTGTAGGGTTGAATGTGACGTGTGTGCAAAATTTCAGGTCATTCGGACGAGGTTTGATAGACTTTTTGATAGAAAACGTAAATTTGGAGTTTTTGAAGTTCTTAGGCTTGAATTCGATGATAAATTGGTGTTCCAATGTTGTTTTAGGTGTTTTAAGGATTGGTATAAGTTTGGATAGTGGTATATAACTTGTTCATGCTTTTGGTTGAGGTCCTGGGGGCCTCAGGGTGATTTTGGAGGGTTGTCGGAAGGATTGGAAGTGGTTTGAAACAGCTGAAGTTGCTGATCTCTATCATAACTGCACCTGCGGTTAGGTCCTGCAGGTGCGGAGCCACAGAAGCGGCATTAGAATCACAGAAGCGGAAAGGGAGGGGGTCAGCAGGAGCCGCAGAAGCGGGAGCTTCACCGCAGAAGCGGATTCGCATCTGCGTAAGGGCAATCGTAGGTGCGGAAACCAAGCCTTGGTGAATTGTCGCAGATGCGACTTTTGGTCCGTAAAAGTGGGACCGCAGGTGCGGTTTCGTGGCTGCAGAAACGGATTAGCTGGGCAGAACATATAAATAGTTGCCTTCACAAAATTGAGTTATTTTCACCTCTTTTCAAACGGGAAGAAGCTTTGGGGAGCATTTTTCAAGGGGATTTCCAGAGGAATTCATTAGGGTACGGTATTTGATCCTTAAACTCGTTATTGAGGTGATTTTTATCATTTTAAACATGAAATTTGAGGGAAAATCAGTGGTAAATTAGGGGTTAGGGCTTGATTAATTAGAGACCTTTGAGTGGTGATTTGAGGGACCATTTGAGGTCCGATTTTGGTACTTGTTGTATACATGAACTGTTGAGAGTACGAGGATTCTAAAAATATAAATTTTACCCGATTCCGAGATGTGGGCCCGAGGGGCATTTTGGTCATTTTACCTAATTCCGCGTTTTAGCTTAGAATTTATTTGTAGAGTCAATTACTTGAAGTGTTATTTACATTATGCAATTGAATTGAATAGATTTGGGTCATTTGGAGTCGAGTACTCGTGGCAAGAATGTGGGTTCGGGTTGATTTTGAGCTGGTTCGAGGTAAGTGGCTTGCCTAACCTTGTGTGGGGGACCTTCCCCTTAGGATTTGGTATATTTGTTAATTGAAATGCCTGAAACGTGAGGTGACGAGTGCGTACTTGTGCTAATTGTTGGAAAATTCGATTTTCGCTAAGTAACTAAGACTGTGTTTTCTTCTCCTATTATTACTACTTGCAATTTAAGCCTGCTGTTAGCTTAGATAAACATGTCTAATTGACTTACTTATTGTATTTGCTTAAACTGCCTTAATTATGTTACCTGAAGCTTGTTAGGTTAGAATTTTCCTGTTTTACCTTGGTATTAAGTTGAGCTTAATCGAGAACTCCTTTTGTCATTGCTGTGTGCTTTACTTTGGGACTACGGGATGACATCCCAAGAGATCCCTCTGTACGTATTGTTGATTTGAACTGAAGTGAGGATACCAAGAGATCCTCGGGATACCAAGAGAATCCTAGCATAAAATTGAGGATACCAAGAGATCCTCGGGGTACCAAGAGATCCCTAGTGTATATTGAGGATACTAAGAGATCCTCGAGATACTGAGAGATCCCCGGTTATTATCTCTGTTGAGAGTGGTATTCCTTGTGATTGTTTTTGTCTCTGTTTCGATTGTCGTTATTCTTATTATCCTGCATTATTTCTTACCGTTAGCTTTCAATTGTGCTGTTTTATCTTATTCCGTTATACCTTATATTTCATTTAACCTCAATAGGGCCCTGACCTTCCTCGTCACTATTCGACCGAGGTTAGGCTTGGCACTTACTGAGTACCACTGTGGTGTACTAATGTCCTTCATGCGCATGCTTTTCATGTGCAGATCCAGGTACTGCGACTCAAACTCATCACGCTCGAGGCGAGGCGTTGTAGAGACTCCGAGGTATATTTGCCCCGTCCGCAGTCGGAAGAGTCCCTTTCTACTCTTGCTTTAAGTATTAGCCCTTCTGTATTTCCTTCTTTGTTAGATATTCTGGAGTTAGATACGATTAGACATTCAAAAAGCTTGTGATCATGAGATTCCGAGTTTTGGGAAATTTTATTAGTTTCGAGTGTTGGTATTCTGTATGCCGGGCGGCATTTCAAACATTATTTTATTTCACTATTTCGGTTTTTAAGTATTTCTTCCGCAAATGTTGTTTATTTTCCGTATTGTTAGGCTTACCTAGTCGTAGAGACTAGGTGCTGTCACGATGGTTCACGCAGGGCGAATCGGGGTCGTGACAAGTTGGTATCAGAGCTCTGGATTCATAGGAGTCATGAATCACAAGCCGGTTTATT
This sequence comes from Nicotiana attenuata, assembly GCF_001879085.1. Lineage (NCBI taxonomy): Eukaryota > Viridiplantae > Streptophyta > Magnoliopsida > Solanales > Solanaceae > Nicotiana > Nicotiana attenuata. Next base: position 127,929 of record NW_017670477.1, on the reverse strand, counting down.
AGAGTCTCATGGATCGGTACAGAGACGTCTGTACTTATCTACGAGAGGCTATGTAACTGTTAAGAAAGTTTTACTTCGTTTGATTTCATAGTCGTACGAGATTTTGATATCACAATTCTAAACTTTTGTCTTCTATTCTCTCACAGATGGTGAGGACACGCGCTACTCGAGATGATCAGTCACCCGCGCCCCCTACTGGAGCCATCAGAGGCCGGGGCCGAGGTAGAGGTCGAGGACGCACTCGTGGTGCAGCCAGAGTACCCGCGCGAGCTGCCACCGAGGTGCCACCCGCAGTACCAGCCAGAGTCTAGACACCTGATACGTCCGCTACTACTACTCCAGCACTCCAGGAGACTCGGTGCAGTTTATGACTATGTACACCACTCTAGCTCAGGCAGGGTTGCTTCCCCTTGCTGCAGCTACATCCCAGGCCAGGGGAGGAGCACAGACTCCCGTCGCTCGCACTCCTGAGCAGCGAGTGCATGTTGATCAGGTCCCAGAGGTTGTTCCTGTACAGCCAGTAGTCCCAGCTCAGCCCGAGGAGAGGGCAGTAGTTTTAGAGGAGGAGCAGAAGAGGCTTGAGAGGTTCAAGAAGTATCAGCCTCCTACATTTAGCGGGCTATCCTCGGATGATGCCCTTGGATTTCTTGAGGAGTGCTACTATATCCTCCGTACTATGGGCATATCAGGATCGAGCGGTGTTTCCTTCACTACCATCCAGCTTCGAGGAGCCGCCTATCATTGGTGGCGTGCTTATGAGTTAGACAGTCCGGATGAGGTAGCTTCCCTGACTTGGGCTCAGTTTTCAGATATGTTCACAAGGGAGTATGTCCCCCAGAGTCTCGGGGACGCATGACGCACAGAGTTTGAGCGTTTGCGCCAGGGTACTATGACTGTTTCGGAGTATGCTATCCGTTTCACCGACTTGGCTAGGCATGCACCAGCCTTGGTTTCTACGATTCGCGAGAAGGTTCGCCGGTTTATTGAGGGGCTTATTCCCAGCATCCGGTATAGCATGGCTCGTGAGTTGGAGATGGATATTTCTTATCAGCAGGTGGTGAGTATTGCTAGGAGGATTGAGGGTATGCATGCTAGGGATAGAGAGGAGAGGGAGGCTAAGAGGTCTCGGAGTCGGACCATT